>NC_050078.2:35701884-35939384 GCF_009764565.3 Dermochelys coriacea
TTGGTACTGAACACCTAGTTAGCACAGTATAATGCATCCTGCGCAGAACAATATGACACAGACATAGCAGGTCATTCCATAATCCAACTCTCATCTAAAGTGGTCCACGACAGTTTCAAATCTGCTTCGTGGAGTGCAGCAAAGCAATCTCCCAGGCAGCGCTCTGTCGCTTTCATCACACAAAGCCTACAACTCGGTATGAATTACAACTGGTTCCTTTCTGCCTCTCAGTTCTGTTGTTGAGGCTCTGGGAAAAAAAACAAGCATTACTTGTCTGTCGGTCTCCTTGCTTGTTTTTTCTTTTTTTCCCTCCTCAGAGCCTCCAGGGTACCGAAAAAAGAAAAGACATGCAGTCTAGCCGCTAAAAGTTCCGAGACACACACGGCTGGCTATCAGCCCTGTCAGTACAGTAAACTAAGTAACAAAATGTGCTTGTGTGACTATCACTTTAAAGCAATTAATCTCACAAATAATGGGATGATTTTTTAAATCCATCATACGCAGTAACAGCAATTTACAAGTATTATAATAACCCCTCCAACTCTTACCTGTGCATGGTAGACAGTTCCTGATTTTTGTACAGCTGTATCAAATAGGCCACCTTAATCTCTCTCATATTACCAAAAGTGATTTTTGCAAACAGTCTTGCGCCCTCTGGCACAGATTCCCTGATAAGGAGGAGGCCTAGTTTAAATGAAGCATCTGTGGCACTAGCTCCCTTCTGAATTACTGCGGTCTATTTTGACAGCTTCTACCCCCTCCTGTTTTTCCCCCCAACCCCTTTAGCTCTTCATTGCTTGACTCTGGCATCTGACATGGCCAGCTTAGCCTCACTGAGCTAAACCTAACACAGCACACAGTTTGGTAACAGAATGGCATGTTTATTCCCTTCTGACTCCCTCTCTTCCTTGTTTGCAAAACCACTGCACCAGACACTGGAAGTTAATTAGCAGGATGATGCTGTGCTAATTGTGTTAATTTACAAGGTTTTAGTCAAAGAGAATCACGCCAGGGCTGGCACTGCTGTCATGCTTCTGACTTAATGATTAAGAAATACTGAAAACAAGGTGGGAAGGATTACAGTAATTACACAATAAATGAAGAAAGCAACAGGATTCATTTGAAAATATATTTTATTACAGTTGCACTAATATGCATTTGGCTTAATTATTTATTTTTAGGAGTCGCTTGCACAAATCACTAAATCAGTTAAATTTAGCCTGAAAACTGCAAAGTAAAGCTTAATTGAGCCTTATATTTTATTAGTACAAATACTGCAGATCTCATTCCACACGAGCATGCCACTGATTAGGTCTGGTGGGATTTTTGTTTGTTTTTTTCCAGTTCTATCTCCCCCTACTCCCCCCCCCCATTTTTCAAGCACTTATGACAACTTGAAGAAAAATGCCTGTTAACCATTATCCAGTTACCCTATAGCCTATAGAAATTCTTTTGACAAGTGCAGTTTTGAGGCTGACTTATTGGCAGATGTATTACTTTCATTTGGAATTAATATCTTTTTTTTTTGCTAATTGTTTCTGATGTTTCAACCATTGCATTTTAAAAGGGGAAATGTATCATGTAATTGTGTGAAATTATGGAAATCTCGCTCAGTTATGAAATTTGTAGTTTTAATGAGGAACCAGCAGCAGTTTTTCAGAAATCATACTTTTGTTAAATTCAGCAGAAATCTTAAGAGCAAATCACCAAAAGCTAATTGCAAGTAGCCAGCATCCAAAATTCTCCTAGGATTGTGGGATTTACTTCCAACCTTTTTAAAAGGAAAGAATATTAACATTTCTGAAACACAAAACTGCCTAAACGACATGCAAATACATTCGCACTGTAAAATATTTAGATATACATGTATGTTATCCATGTTCTGTGATTTTGGCTTGAAAAGTTACCAAAACACAGAAGGATTCTATTATATATAGATGCACAATAACTTGAGTAGATCAATGCTTCACTGGATACACATGAATGAGTGCCATGAGAAAGGGTCTTGGAAAAGAATTCAGCAGTTAGCTGCAGTGAAAGTTACGAGAAAGATAAAGTAAAATGGGCATGGACACAGCCTTTACTTTTGCAGACAGTTTGGGCAAAACTTGTGTATTAGTTAATGAATGTACATTTTGTAATTTGGGCAAAATGCCTTTATTGCCAACTGAAAGAATGCGAGGCCACTTTAGTAAAATAAAAGAAGCTAGTCACTATGCCACAGTATAACAACATGTTATTGTACGGTGTCCCATAAGCATGGCTTCCATAATAACTTTTCACACACTCCCACTATATTTAAGAACATTTCTCCAAATACTGAGGCCATTATGATTAAATAGTTTTTTACATGAAAACTATTTTTGTTTCCATTTTTCACAACGTGGAGCGTAAAGTCTATTTAAAAATTCAAATTTGGGGCATATTAAAAATATTCCTACCTAAATTTTCCTTAATTTGAGTTTGTAGAAGACAACTGAAATTTTATGACATTTCAAGTTCTCTCCGATACTAAGAAAAATATCAAATCAATCAAAATTCTTTATTTGGAGTAATTGCTAGATAATTGATTGGCTTCAGCTTGTCGGGCTATCTTTGGAAGTGCTTTCTGCACAATAATGGAAAGTTTATTTATTGATGCATACTAAATACCCCTGCATTTAACAAAGGCTGTTAAAGGCAGAATTAGGTTTTGATTAGATAAGTTTAAGAAAATAGGACTGTTCTCATCCCAAGAAAATGAGCATTTATTTTAGTGCATTGCAATCATTAGTGTTATTTGGAAACATAAGTGAATAGTTAACCATAAATATTTACATTATATTAGTACACACTGAAGAAATGTGTATTTATGTGAAATCCACTAGGTTGTCCTGGACCTGGGGGCACAAAGAGCTTTTTCCTCAATTTGACATTAAATTGAATGAGCATAAAAAAAAAAACTTTGTTACTTAACTCCTTTTGTGAATAGTGATCACAAGGGTCAAATTTATGAGTCAGAATAAAAACATGCAATTTGCACTTTTTCTGGTGAACAAATGTGTTCTTTTTTTCCCCTCATAGTTCCTCGGTGTTTGTGGGAGCATTATTTTTGTTCTGTTCTCTTTTGTTTGAAAGAGCTTTTTTGGTGTTTTCTTTTAGGCATGCTAAGGCTGATATCAAAAGGTAAAGTCAGGTATAAAGAATTTAGTTAGAAGTTGCATTCTTTTAACATGCTCTCAATTCTGAAATAATAAGCAGTCATTCGTGGGGCATATTTGTAATTGCTTAAAAGTTTAGTGAAAATAAAACGAAGAAAGCAAAGTAAGGCTATATGTTTTTAAACCCGTGCTAACTTAGGAATCAACTAAAGTTATCTACATTTATGAAATAAGTGTGTAAACTGTATTAATCTGGACAGCAAAATGCATAAGGCAACAATTCAATTCTTTAAATACAGAATTGCTATTTAACAGAAAATTGCTTTTAAGATAATTTAACATGTTATATATGGGGGGAGGGATAGCTCAGTGGTTTGAGCATTAGCTTGCTAAACCCAGGGTTGTGAGTTCAATCCCTGAGGGGGCCATTTGGGGCAAAAATTGGGGATTGGTCCTGCTTTGAGCAGGGGGTTGGACTAGATGATCTCCTGAGGTCCCTTCCAACCCTGATATTCTATGATTCTAAGTACAGTCAAAAATGGCAAATATAAGCAGCAGGTACCATGCTAAAAATCCTAAGCATTCTTTTTTCTTCTGACAGATTATTTTACATTTCTCCTCCATAATTCTAAGCAGCTGGATCTGTTTGGACTACATTTAGAATAATTATCATTGTCAACAACTTTATTATAAAAAAGAAAAGGAATACTTGTGGCACCTTAGAGACTAACAAATTTATTTGAGCATAAGCTTTCGTGAGCTACAGCTCACTTCATCGGATGCATTTGGTAAATTGCATCCGATGAAGTGAGCTGTAGCTCACAAAAGCTTATGCTCAAATAAATTTGTTAGTCTCTAAGGTGCCACAAGTACTCTTTTTCTTTTTGTAAATACAGACTAACATGGCTGCTACTCTGAAACCTAACTTTATTATACAATTCTGTTTTTACTCAATATTCAATCATTCTTTTTTCCTTCTGCTTTTACGTATTTAATCTAAAAATGCAAAACTTATTAAATAAGACTTTCGGAGTGTTATACACTTAATTCCATAAAGCAGAAGTACACTTGCAATTTAAGCTTTACAGATAAAAACTATATGTAAATAATGCTAGTGTTGTGACAAAATTAACTGACAATAAGGAATAAGTATAAGGAAACTGACAATTGAAAGCCTGGCAGTGTTTTAACATGTCCAAGTTCTTCCTGTGCATCACAGATGCACATATGGGGCCTAATCCTTCAAGATACTGAGTGTCTGCTGAAAGGTGCAGAGTGTTCTCAATCCACATTGACTTCAATGGGAGTTGAAAGAGCTCAACATCTCACAGGGTGGGACCCACTAAGAAGAGATAAATGCAAAGCAGCAGCCCTCCTTTGAACTTTAATTGACTGGTTTATGTTACAACCTCTCTCTTGATTCAATATGAGATTTGTATTAGAAACTTTAGCAAGGCGTATTATATCTGGAGAGGCGGGGAGAAGAAATAGTTTACGATTCAACATATCTAATAATTCTAATGGATTACAACTCTTTCAAGAATGGCAGGGATTGTGGTGATGGCAGGGTGTGGGTTGTCTTGAACCTTCAAAATAACATGAGACCAAAATCATACACTAACTAGTTATTTTAAATAGGGGGAAGGAGGAACTCCCTTCATTTCATGGGATGCTACACAGACACAAGGCTCCACCCATGCCAATCAGAGGGCAAGGCCAGGGCCCAGCTTTGGAGACTTTGTTTGGCAAGTGAGAGCTCAGGGTTAACTTTTACACATGATGTAAACCTGGGAAAACAGGATTTTAAAGCGTTGTCCTCATTTTCATGCTAAGGTCCAGTCTTGCTTCCATTTGAGTCAATAGAAGTTTTGCCATTGATTTCAATGGGAGCAAGATCAGGGTTTTAAACTTCAACCGCTAGCAGATGCCCTGAGAACAACTGTCACCTAATAGGTGCCATTCCAACCGCTCTTTAAACCAAAATGTTTTTAGCTCTATTATGTGTATATTCCCTAAAGTCACTAGCATGTTAAAACAACTACAAATACACAGCACATTTGGGAGCTTGGAACTGGTTAAAGAATGATTCTTAAAACCTGTACTTTGAAACTATTGTGTCCCAATTATCTAATTTAAATACTGTCAAATGATTATTCCTTTAAATCACACTTTCACACCTCACGACTGCAAATTACAATACATTTACAGCAAATTACTTTTTCTCCCCCCCCATTCCTTCTCATTTACATAAAGCAGCACTTTTAAAAAATCACAAAGGCGTTTCTGGCTAAATGTTCTTTAGCAGGTATAGTTAAGATCCCATGACATCAAAAGCTCTGTGAAATTAAAAAAGATAGACAGAGACCGATGGACAGAGAAATAACAGTCAATGTGGACAACACGTATTACTTATGCAGTGAATTGACCTCTTTCTATGCAAATTCAGAAATATCAATTTATCTGTAGTGGTGGTGTCCCTTAGGTGTAATGTATTTTGTTCTCAGCCAAAATACTCCCTGCCTTAAATTGTAACTGCATTGATTAGTTATTGTTACATGCTGTAGGTGAATCCATTTATGCACGTATCTGTCAGGTCCTTTTTTACATGCAAGATTGACACACACAAATATAAGATGCATTTCTTCAAATAATTCTACAAACCCAAGTGCTCCCTTAACCCTACTCCCACTACACACACAAAAGTGTTCACAGGCTCCTTTAAAAAAACTGCATAATAACGAAGAAAAAAATTGGTATTACAAGACATTTTGCCACACTACTATTCATACACGCGGCTTTTTTGTTGCTACCCATTCTGATTCTTTGCATCTGTACACTGTCTTCTTACATTGCAAGTTCCTCAGAGGAAAAGGCCATAATTGTAAACAGTCTAGTAAGGTGTGGGTGCTGCACAAATAATAACTCACAATAATAATTTCTGAGTGGGTGCTAGGTGAAAGCACAAATGCACAAAAAAGCCACTGTAATTGTAAGAAAAATGTCCCTTTTTTTTGTCCACTGAATACATATGCATTGCCACAATCTACTTTAGATCATTTAACATACCACCTGACAACACTTCTGCAAAATTCATGCCTCCATCAACATGAGAAGCAGTATAACTATTGCAGTGTAACTGCAGGGATTTTCAAAAAAAGAAAAGGAGTACTTGTGGCACCTTAGAGACTAACAAATTTATTAGAGCATAAGCTTTCGTGAGCTACAGCTCACTTGAAAGCTTATGCTCTAATAAATTTGTTAGTCTCTAAGGTGCCACAAGTACTCCTTTTCTTTTTGCGAATACAGACTAACACGGCTGCTACTCTGAAACCTGCAGGGATTTTGATAACTATAATAGTCAATTTGGTAAGACTTGTTTTTACTGATTGTAGCAGAATATACTATTGGATACTATTTTTTGGTGTATTGAAAAGCAATATATATACACACACATATGCAGACTTAAGGTCTGATCCTGCTCCCACTGAAGTAGGCACTTAAGCTATCATTGACTTAAATTGGAGCTTTGTGAGATCTTTAAACAAACACACACAACAATTTTAAACTGGATATCTGAAAGTAATCTCCTGCTTTGTTTCCTTTCTAAGACTAGTGTTCAGGATCCAATATTTCCCTTGCCAGCGTAGAAATACCACCCCCTGAAATCGGAGTAGATGTAATACTTGCGCTGTTTATTTGCCTTTGTCATGCCATCAGTTGTTGCAGGGGAAACATGGAATTCTGAACTGGTGTTTTAGCAAGCAGGTGGAAGAAACATGGATTTTCAGTAATGATGGGCTAGATATACAAAGCTCAGATTGGGAGCTAAATTTTCTCAGAGTTCCTAGAGGTTCATATCTAGGTTTTTCAGTCCATTTCTGATTTTCTAATTATGTTTTTATTTGTAATATATTGGTCTGTATATATACTGCTATTGATCACAGATCACATGTATTTCTTCTGGTACAAAGCTTCTAGTTCACTTTTAAAGTTACTGTTTGGTAGCCCATTTGTCACGGTGTGTCTTTTACCTTTTCTCGTGTTATCTTCAATCCATTGAGGCAATTCCCCTTTTACCCCCACTTCCTTTTCTCATACAAAGATCACCAGGACATACGACAAGTGCCCCATAGGGACAGCAGAGTTAATGAATATGTATGTTCTATATCACAAAAGAGTACCCCCCTTGTTTTGCAGTCTCGACCTTCTCTTCCGTGTGTAAATAACAGGTAAGTACTAGTGCATGGGGATAAATGGGGTTAAAACTGCCATAAAGGAGCATGCTTTATTCAGACAAACTATGTACAGGATAAATAGAGCTTTAAGGGACGCTGAATCCTAACACTCATTTATATCATGCCTTTTTCAACATTTTTGGAACCAATCTCTGTGTAAATATCAACAATAAGAGTTGGGCATTGCAATCAGTGTCCAACTTTTAAGACCAAAATTCCAATAACGTTAAAGACTTTGTTTTTGTTATATTAGAAAAATTTGCATCCTTACTTCCAGTTAACATCAGCAGCAAACCGTGCAAGCCTCAGTTTATGCCACTACGATATTTTTTTAAATCTCAGTCACTGTCCTGTATTAAACCCAAATAGTTTGTGTATATTTAGAGAGGGTTTCTTCCAGAGATTTGCCTACATGGACCTGTTCTCCCTAAGTATGCAAAGGCAAAGATCAATTTCAGTAAGTTTGAAATAAACTGTAGTTAATTTTGATCCAATACACTAAACTAACAAGGGTCAAAAAAACAAATGTATGGGGCTCATAACCTCATGGCACTGCCTAGAATGAACAGTGCATTCCTACCTTTTTAAAAATGCCAGTTCCAACATCTACCACCCACATGAAGTTATATACAGTTGTTTTATTGAGATTAGTGTTCCTCTCTGCTAATTAGCTAAAGGAGAACAAATACCAATTAAATGTATATTTAGAAATATCTAATACTAGACTTTAAAAAAATTCTGCTTAAGGCAATTCCAAACTGTACAAAGGCTTTGCAAAATTTGTTTTTGTTATTTACGCATTTTGCTCTTTTTGGCAATCTGTGCATTAATTTTTAATGAAATAGTAAAGAGATGTGTCTCAGACTTCGATAAAAATATTCTATAGCCAGTACTGGGTGACATAGTGCATTAATTCAGTGTCCTTCACTCCTGGGACCTGTGTATAATTTAGTCCAGCCCGAAGAAAATAACTTTGATCTGAAGGCTGTGGAAAAAGCTACATATGAAATGAGTTTTGCTGGGTTTAGCGTTGTTTCTTATATACAAGACGACATATGAAGATAAACTGCTTTAGAATGCTCCTGACATGGCCCAGGATTAAGAGCAGAGAGCTCTTAGCAGCACCAGCAGAGCCCCTCCACCCTCCTCCTTCCCATTACCACACACATACTGTACACATTTCTTAAGCCCAGGCAGTGGCTACAACTGGTATACGGTGACTTTCTAAGAAACACAATGCCATTCAGATACAAGTAGCATATTCTCATGCCCATTTATTGAGTTAGCCTTTCCATTCAAGAAAATAAACATAAACATGTTGCATAATGAGAGATTATGTCTTAATAAGGGATGATGTTAGCACAGGGAACCTGGCGTTTCCTTCCAAAGGAAGCCAGCAGAACTGCACTAACCTCACACTAAAGGAAAGAAGAGGTCCGATACTGCTCACTCTCTAGGCTTGGCTATAAGTACAGATGAACTCTTCCTTTTCCTTCCTGCTACCCCCAAATAGAGAGAAACAAGATTAAAAGCGAAAAGATAATGAAAGAAAACTGTTATGCTAGAAACACTAAGTTAAGATAAACCTTTCCCCCATTTAAAGCCTTTAGTTACTGGATTCCATAAATTCCAAAAATAATTCTTTGCTCAGCCAATAAAAGATTTCTGAATTAAATATTAAAAAATGGGAAAAGAGCTCATTATTTGTATGCTTATTGTTTGGGTGACCACTGCATTATTTCATGAACTAGACAATATTGTTAAGTGAGGTTGATAATTTTCACATATGTATTTGAATGAAGAGGACATCTTAACTGAGGGATTCATCTCTAGATAAACCAAACTCTTTTTTATCCTTCTGAAAAAAAGAAAGAAAAAAAACTTACATACTAACTCTTCATGTTTTGTGCTGTTTGTCCCTGCTCAAAGGAGCAAAGTTCAGCTTGCAGAGGAAAAGTTGAGCCATGTCTTTAGGCACAGAGTGTGTAAAGGGATGGATGAAAAGTAAGACACTTGAAAGAAAGAAAGAAAGAAAGAAAGAAAGAAAGAAAGAAAGAAAGAAAGAAAGAAAGAAAGAAAGAAAGAAAGAAAGAAATCAACTATACTTGATGATTAAGAAAAGTCATCCCCCTTTGTAACAAATATACTAAGTCAACCTTTTCTGTAAACAGCCTCCAAGATACAAACCAAGAATCTAATCTATGCAAGAATCATGTTGAGAACTAGCTGCACACTAACAGTTTAAACCACCATAAGCAATGTTATTTCTGCTATAATTTTGGCCACTCTTTTATTGTGCAAGGAGTCAACTAATGATGAAATAGCTTTAAAATTTGCTGCAGGAAACAAAAGTCAAGCTCCACTGATTAACATGTCAAAGCTCACTATTAGCACACATTTGTATAGCCGAATAATAGCACTTTGTGTGTGTGATGTTTTAAAAACAAAAATTGCACTATTTTACTGGATGTTTGATCATGCACACTTATGAAAGTCCTTCTCCATCAAGAAATATATAGATCTGTTAACTGTAAGGATTTCAAAGGTAGAACGGATGTGGAAATTGCCTTTCAACATCACAAAAGAGCCAAAAGGGATTTTTTTTTGTTAATATTGGAATTACAATTAAAATGTTTATGGGATTTATTCTCTTCTTACATTTGTGTAAATCAGGAGAAACCCCTGACGTCCATGGTACTACATCAGCATGCCATTAAGTGAGAAGAAAATCATGTACTATTGTTTTACTTTAGGCTTTTTTGTAAACAATTATGTTGCAGATTACATAATAATCAAACTTTAATATAATTCTATTAATGTCTAGTATCTGTATCACATACTTAATATATGCTCATCACTGAAAATATACATGCAATTTTATTTTTATAAAATTCTACACAGAGAGTTCTAACATTTACTGCTCTAGTTTAGTTCATTTTGCTTTACATGTTTCTCATATTCTCTCCAGCAACATTGCACTCTATCTTTCTTGTGCAAGTCTTTGTGTTCTTCTTTTATCATATCTTCAGTCATAGTAATTGCTTCCACATTTTACTTGAGCATTTCTTTTATCCAGTTTTATGTCAAACGGTATTATTTAAAAAAAAAAACATTCACATACTTAACAGGATAAAAAACCACTGAATTGTATCCACTACCCACAGAAGCATTAGAATGTTACTAGCATAACCAAACAGCAGCAATGACAGCTAATCACTTAAAGGTGTTTTATATTAACCACCCTCTCCCATTTGTGTAGTAATATTCAGAAATGATTTAATAAGGAGTCAGCCATTAAATACAGATAACACATTTTACACCTTCATTCAGTTTAGAAGCTAAAGAACACTCATTTAAACATCCTGACATCACAAACACACATTTATGAAGCTTAGATTTTAAAAACATTTTGAAAATACACTGCTTTAAAAAAGTTAGTTTTAATTGCCATGGCTGTCTAAAAGCTGCAAGAGTTTTGTGACAGCAAGTAAAAGATTTATAGATGAATCAATTGGAAGTTATATCAGACTAATCAGAGGAATGCACAACCTCTACAAACCAGTTAGGAGTGAATCATTTCAATTTTCTCTCTCATTTATGGCTTTCCATTCTTAAACAAAAAGGAAGCAGAGGGAACTTCAGAATGACCCTATTTAGGCATATTAGTGGAGATAGCTTTGGCAAATTTTAAGCCAACAGGATTGTGCTTCCAGTGCTGTCCATCCAGTTTTCCAGTGTATAAATTGGATGGCTACTTGGACAATTCTCTATTCATTACTGAACTGTGGAAAGGAAACACAGAGGTGGCATTTTCCTTTTAAACCAGGTAGTGCCTTGTAGCCAGATTCCAAAGCATCAAGGAAAGATTTTTTCTTTTTTTTAATTTTTTGCTAGACAAGCTGTCGTAATTGAAAAAAAGTCTAATCAGACTCATTACTGTTTTCAGCAATTTGCAACACCAAAGATGCTTATTAGGTAACAGTGTTTAATAAACCGCTCTTTAGAAAACTACCAGTAATGAGCTCTTAACAGCCAATCTTTAGCGTGAATGTAATGTGAAAAGTGTTCCTAGCACTGAATAGATTTTCACATTTAGCAGTGTCATAATTAAGCTCAAGGAATCAGTAGCTGTGATGTTAGATTTACTGCAATATTTTTTTCAAGTGTATTTGAATATACACTTGTCTTATGTTCAAGTTAAATTGCAGTTAATATTTCCAGAGAAAATTTTAGAATGGTTTAAAAATTGTCCTACAGAAGATCAACTCCGCAAATTGCAATCAATCGGGATTATTTTGGGGATCCATACTGTACCATGAGTCAGGTATCCTCCACCAGGCATGCCAATTGCTCACTCCTCTTGTCTTTGTTTGACTGTATACTCTAACCCATGCCATCTGTAAACAATTTCCAGTCATTAACATACAAATAATAAATTTTGTCGTCATTAGCTGAGTGATAATGAACAAAAGTGACAGTTTAAGAAGTGATACTTGAAGGAACATTGGCCAGTTCTGACTTCACAGTAACAGCTGAAAGTTCTTTATATAAAATAGTCAGCAAATTGCTTTATGTCCCTAAAGAAAATAACAAATGCTGTTTTTTTTCTATATGATACCTCAAATGCCATTGCCTCATTGTAGTTATCCAGCCAACAACCATGCTCATACAGTAAAAGAAAAAATATAGCTCAGAAAATGTAACATTGTGACATATATTATTCATAAAACACAGTGATCAGTGATAGGTAAGTTTGTCATCAGTAGGAAGTTCTATTTAGCCTGATACCCACTCTCTGTACACTAGTAACACACACACACTGAACACACTGCAAATCCTAACGCAGACACAACAGAAAATGGATTGAGCATATGAGATCTATGCTAATTAAAAATCCACAGAGTTGATCTCAGGGAATAGTCACTGATTTCATTCTCTCATTAGACTGATTTGTGCTTGACATAATATGTGTTCCTAAATTATAAATAAGAAATGCAGCAGACTGTTGGTACCTTTGGGCTCTTACAATTGGACAAAACATACCATGATGTAAATATTGTTTTGCTTGCTAAAAATTATACCAAAGAGAATCTTTGAAGTTGCATTCAGGACATTGTGAAGAAAGCATATGAACAGGGTGACCAGATGCCCCGATTTTACAGGGACAGTCACTTTTTCTTATATAAGCACCTATTACCCCCCACCTCCTGTCCTGATTTTTCACATTTGCTATCTGGTCACCCTACATATGAAGAAGATGAGTGATCAATAATAGAACCACCAAAATATTGCAGAAGACTTTAATTCCCTTGATCTCAGATTTTATATCAGAACTTTATGGCAAGATATCAATGGGAATTCTATTACTGGATGATTCCTCTCATAACACCTTTTTATTTTTCCTAACCCCCAAAACTTCAGTAATCTTAATTGGCGCCAATAAGCCTTTATATCTGTTTGCAGCTTTCTGAATCAATAGGGCTATGAGAACTGAGACTGCCAAATTAATGCCAGTTTCATCTGATTTTGTGGTATGTACTTCTTTGCACTATAAAGTAGTGTGTGTTTTGGGGGGGGAGGGGAAAACTCATTCCCATGTGGGTTCTTATAGTTATCAGATCAAAATATCTTCCAGTTTCTTAAGTCTGAACTGCATTTGTACTCAGATCCAAACAAAAACAATCGCTACTGCATCCAACTATTGCACAATCCCAAATACTGCATTTTTAAGTCTTTCATAGTTAGAGACTTTTCTTTTCCTTTTTTTACTACAGACAGCAGAAGCTAATAAAGGCCCTGCAGCTTCTTTGGAGCCTCCTCATATACTTTTGAATAATGCATTAAACTTCACATCATTTATGAGTGACAACCTAATGCTCTAAGATATAGAACACATGTTTTTTACTGTTGATTCGACTAGGAAAGCACGGATGCTCTGAAATGTCAATTACTTATCAATAAATCCTTCACTACAGTATTACAGCAGATATCTTGGTCTACAAGTAATTTAAAATCAGGGTTTTAGTTGGGAACTGAAAATTCACACCAAATGTCTTAGACATCATTATATCTACTTCACCTGGTTCTAACACAGAGAGAAAAAAATACTCCACTGCAACTTCTTCCCCTCTCCCAGATGTAACAAAAACGACTCTTCCTTGGACTTTTGGTCTATGAACTTACTCTCTATTTGTAATACGGATTTTTAAATCATAAATCTTGCCTGGCTATAACACTTTTTATATAAGACCTCTAAGAGTTTTACCAACTTTACAACATGTAGGTGATCCAATTGGGTGAGATTCTGAGCAACCACAGCTCCTGTCTTCCTTAGGAATTGAGGGGTTTAGCATCTGAGAGCATTGGGTCCTCCGGGCCTGATTATGGAACCTTTATTTACACAGCTACTTGCTAGGGTTACAGTTGAAGGACCAGGCCCTATCTGTATGTATTACCACTACTGAAATATTACTACCCCAATATGGAATGCCATATCTGTTTACTACCACACAGCAGCCTTACACAGCAGTTTAGGACAGGAAGTGAATGATCCAGGTGAAACTGTAGGTGTAGGCATAGGCAGGAATTTTCCCAGAACATTAAGGCTAACTATCTACCTCTTATGAAAAGAGCCATGGACTTTTAATGAACATAAGTGGCCAGGACCCAGGCTTTAAATCCTATCTCTAAAGACAACATTTTCGGTAGCACAGTGCCTCCTTAACATCATGTTGAGAGGGTATACCATGGAATTCCCATGAAATGCATCGCTGATTCAGTATTGACTGGGTACGCCTTTATATAGCCGTGCAGGAGTAGCGTCAGGACTCACCATCCCACTGCATTGCCTGAATAAAGGCAGGCTGGAATTACAGGCTCTGCTGTGGTCATGGAAGAGCTGGAGCATGGGAGCAACTTGTCCAAAAGGGGGTAGAAGTAGGCAGAGATTTCTGGTCACTTTTTACAGAGGTGCAGAAATTATTTATCACCAGCAGCATATCCAGGGAGCTCCAAAGGTACAATCAAGTTGCTTCCCGTGGGGAAGTGCACCTCTGTACTATCCCTTACAACAGGCTTCACTTAACAGACACAATGTAGCCTTTATACAAAAAAAGAGTGCCACCTGGCTCACCAACACTTTCTGCAGAGCCTTGGGGGTGTTGCAGACTGTTTGTGGACATTTTAGTACTCCTACTGAAGATGGCATTATCTGGATTTACTTTTTGTTTGTTTTTTGGGTGGAAAATAATATAGGGCCATCTCATGTAGTGTTGAAGATTATTTGGTGCATTGTGATCATTTCCCCAGTAGATGTTTGGCATATTGTTTTAAAGAGGGAATAACAGTGGCTTCAACAATTCTAGACAAAACTTTCTGTGACCAATACCTTCTGAAATATTCATACTTGTATCATTGGTACCTACAGGCTTAGTGGTGCACCATTTACAGTATGATATGTTTGCATAACAGCACAAAAGTCTGGCTATACCAGATGAGAACATTTGTGCAATAGGTCTGGAATCCTCTTTGTTGTAGTAGACAATATCCCACATTAATTCCATTATGCCCTTATTTAACAATATGTCCACGCTCCTAAGGAGGTAAAAAAGCTCTCATGTTCTGGTTATAAAAGTCTGGTGCACAATATCATGACAAAAATTGTTTCCTAAAAACATCTTACAAATAACAAAACTGAAGAATTCCATGTTTTAGGAAACATTTTTATATATAAAGTAAATTAAATGTGAAAGTGAGATATACACAAGCTGATTTGGGAGGGACTGAGGACAGGGTAGTCGTCCTTGATTTTTATTTCTATTATTTGAAGTTTGTATTTGATGCCTGTCCATCTAGTTTTTATTTATTTATTTTTGCATATCTTTGTATCATTGCTATTAAAAATACCCAACGAAGACCCAATAAAAACATAATGCAGATAGACAGTTGTGTAATGTTCAACACAGGGTTGTAGGGGAATTCCTGCCTGACCTCTACAGCCAATTACCTTATGCCCTGAAATATGAGATGTGAAATACATTCCTTACTTTTATACTTTGGATTCTATGTTTACTTTTTATAATGGATATTGAAAAATCTACAAATACAATGTTTGGGTCTGGAGTATATACACAATATAATATATAATTTCTTCCTCTCTTGCTCATGTCTGGAAACAATGACACAACTATGTTTGAAAAGGAACTCAAAAAAAAAAAAAGTGTATCATCAAGGAAATTCTTCAATTACACGATCCTGACAGACTACACTGACTGTAATCCTAAATACACTTCCTTTAAGTTACTCTAAATGGGCATATCTTCCCAAAAGTCACATACTGTACTGCAGCTGGGAGGAATTTTGGAATTTAGTGCTCTGTTCTTAGAAGAGATGAAAACAGAGAAAGCAATATACAGGTGTTTGCACCTTACACTCTATAAACCTTACCGCCCAGTTCATGGAGGGAGATGGGGTATGCCATGGGATTTCCATGAACTGTAGTATTAATTTAATCAAATGCATCTCTCCCCTAGATCTGTCATATATGCTCTTTCCTTTTGTACCTATTTGTGTAACCACAATTGTCTTCTATTTCAGCATTAAAGCTGCACCAAAAAAGACAGAGTGAGAATGTGCATGCTAGAGAAAGAGAGAAAAAAACTACTAGAAAATAGGATGGTTAAAGGAGTTCTTAAAAAACTGGGCACAAGTCAAGATTTGGGGTGAATAATAGAAAGAGAAAGGAAAAATGTAAGGTGATTGCAGGAATAAAGCAACTTAGTTAACTGGAAGCGCTGGAAGGTTGGAGAAATTGTTGAGAGACGATGGGACCTCTGACCTCATACTTCACTGGGTACCTCCAAAATCCAAATATTGGATTATTTGGCCCATGGCCTTACTTTAGAATATTTCATTGACGCATCAGTATTCCCCAAATCAATCTGATTACCTTTGTGTGATAAAATACGTCAGTTTTATGCTAGTTTTTAAATATTTGCCCAAAACATTTTAAATAAGTACATCTGTGATTTAACAAAAAACTCCAAAGGCTGGTGTCCCATCTTGTTAATTCTATGTCAAAAGGAGGATTAAACAGAGAGGTTTGCCACAACTGAACAAAAAGATACTTGATAACAAACGGTTAGAGGTCGCAGGCTGATATTTAAGAGGTAAGGTTGCACCAAGGTAGCTTTGATGGGCCATTTTATACTGAGAATAATCAGAGATGACATTTCTTAAAAAGGTCTGGATTGCTAAAGAGAAGGAATGCCCTAAATGCATCAGTGAAAGCTGCTGCTGAGCATGACTGCTTTATTTCATATTTTAACTATTTTTGAGGGAAAGACAGTCATGCTAGAAATGTTTTTTTCAATAAATCTCTGGCGAGTACCGGGCACGTCCAAGATCAGTTACACAGCATACTCTTAAAATGATTAAACTGTCTCTCCCAGTATTTGAAACGATATATTGCCCAGAAAAGGCCCCCATGCTCCACAAAGTAAGGATACTAGCTGTGGTTCAGGTTTTTCAGCTAGAATCAGCTCTGGGTTGCTTTAGAGCACACCTTGCCCTCATTACATGGTGTCCCCTCATGGCACATTCTTCCCCTTGTGTAAGTGTTCAGTCAGTTTTAACACCCCACCATACCTCTTTACAACACCCCAATACTTGGTTCCCAAGTATGGCATCATGATGAAGATAGAGTATATTTTTATATGCATGATACATAGGCATTCCCTGTAAACTTTTTTTTTTAATTAAAAATATGTTTGCGGGGTAGTTGTATCCAAACAAATGAAAAGAAGTTGCTGTGTTAGATATGGAGCTTGATCCTACAAATGCATATGCCCATACAGTTAGTTTTAATCACATGAGTAATGGTACCCTTATGCTTGTTTGTAAAACAATGCCTATAATTTGTACATCTATCAACATAAGGAAGAGAATAGGGAAATTATGAAAAGTTTTAAGTATTATTTTCTGCAAACTCCAGCTAAGAGAGATTTATGTTAGGACCAGATTCTGCCACCCTTATTCACATGAGCAATACTCTACACTTTGAATAGTCTCACTGTGATCACCAAGTAGAAGTTCCCCTGGAAAAATCAGTCCCTTAGGAAACAACATAAACAGAGATCTACATCTTCAAAACACCTTGCAGCTGGAGCATGATTTTGGTTCTAGGATAGGGATTTTGGCTGATGGGCTTGGGGCAGACAGGTTTTACCATTCTCATGCCTTCATTCCCTACATTTGTTACATTCTTCCTGTAAGTTCTTCAGCTCCTTCTTACAAAAATCTTTGGCAATTTGCAAGCTTTCCCAGATATATTCACCAAATGCATCACTCATGACAAAGGAAATCAAACTTAAATAAAGAAGCATTCTTAGTGTTGACTACAGGCATTTAAGATTTAATGGCAGCCCACGCCTTCGCAGTGCCTTTCACATGGAAGAGATAATGCATGTGAAAAGAGACAAAATTGTAGGTTTCATCATGTCAAAATTTGATTTATGCCAAAATAGAGATCTAAGGTGTCAACAACAGCAATATAAGTGACAAGTGTTAAACTATCCAAAAGAAGTAAATTCTGTAATTATTTACCTCTGTAACCATATCAGTCTGTGATCATTTCTAACACAAACCCATATTTAAAAGAATAGCAAGAACTAAATCAAATGTTTGAACTCTACGTACACATTTTAAAATGGGGTTTACTCCCTCGCAGCATTTTTTCTTGTTGTTGTTGAGAGATGACTTTTTGCCAGAAAAAAAAATTAATAAAATTGAAGTACCTCTGATAGTATCTCAAGTAAACAGAACAGCAGCAGCAAGCACTGTGGCTGAATATGCTGGGAACTCCAACATACAGTCATCTGCAAATGGACAACTTTAATTCGATTCCTGGCACCATTGGCTGTGCTGAGAATTCTTCTATCTCTTCACACCAGGGGTTTGCTCTTTTAAGCATTGCTCCCTGAAGGGAAGGGAAAACTAGAAAAAGGGGATTTCCAATGACCCTGCACAGATGAATGAATGTGTCAATGGTGAATATTGGTTCAGCTTTGAAATAGGGAATCCTGCAGTGGTCTTTCTGCTTCATCCCCACTAGTGAGTGCCACTGTGGACTTCAATGTGAAGGAGCCTTTAGGGGACAGATAATAAATGAAAAAACATCAATAAAATAGTTTAAAAAATAATATGAAGGCATTTTTCTAATTGTACCTTTAAATGACTCCTTGGTAATTTTCTCAGACATGCATGTCTTAAGTCTAGGCGTTTGTACCACTTGCATTACAAAAATAAAATTATTTAAAAAAAAAAAATCAAGGATTCTTTTCTAGTCAGTCAACATGAATTGATAATACACCCATTTAATGTGCATTGTCTTTTTTGTAGCTGTACTATAATCTCAATCACACAATTGTTCTAACTCTATATCTATTACAGTAACTTATTCATACCTTTTCTATTGGTTTTACAACAAAAAATGGCCAGAAACACACAAAATCAAACAAGAAGAGGAAAATACCAGTTCCATTCTGTGTTTAACTGTTAGATGCAGGAATATTTGCCCGAAGTAACATCAGAATATGCATCTACCCCTGCATGCTGGTTCATTTTCATTCAGCTATCAGTCAGTCAATCACACTGTGACATTATATAATTTCCTAATCATAGTAATATTCATGCTTTTATCAGTAGTAAACCCAGAGAAAATACATTTCAATACGCAGAAGTGTGTTTATTTAAATAGGTATAGCACAGCACTGCTCGAAAGCCATTTCTTTTGAGTTTTTCTTCCTTAAAAAATCTATTTTAATCTGTAAAGCAAAGAATATATTAAACAGTATTACACACCTCCAGTAAACAAGACTGATTCTGACTATTCCCAATAAACACTGCTTCTTTCTTGCAACTTCATTCCAAATTAATTATAGGGGATTTTTGGTTGTCTGTAAGAGCAGTGACAATATATTTAGTGAACCAGTTGTAGTATAATTTTCTTTCTCAGCATGATAGAAAATATAAAATATTAGTTACTTCTCCCTCCTTTCTATATCTACACATGGTAACACAAGCTCCCTAGAAAAAACTCAGTTCTGTGCAAGTTGCTATATCTTAAAATGAAGGGGCACTGTCAATCTCTAATTTCTACATACTAAAGGCTTTAATAGTTTAATTAATGATAAGTGTTTGAATCTGTCTTAACATTAATGTTTCTGAGTACATAAAAAGGTATTGAAAAATATATCTAAGGTGACAGATATATTCACATATACTGAACAATCTCAATTATCGGTATATCAAGGGGAAAATTTGAGTATGTTTGGATACACAGGGAAATTTTCAATGGAATCTATACATGCCATGAATTATGACCTGTTTCAAATGAAAGAGTTTGGATAAATTAGTTTGTATTGTCTATGGCATTTTCCTGTGATTCTGAATGGGATTTGCTTTCCTTTAAATAGTAAAGTTATTAGTATTCCTTTAAGTTTATTTTTTAAATACCGAGCAACGTCTTCATGAAATGCTGGGCTGATTTCCAATTATATAAAAATTAATTTGTTTAATCAAGCTACAAAGAGGACAAGAAGTTGAACTGGAAAAATTCCACCACATTAAGTAAAGGTTTATTACTCACAAGAAATATTTCCCGTGTCACACAGCCTAAATGCGAGAATTTGGAGATGAAAATTTATTTTTTACAGCCATATGAAAACTTTCCCTTCCTCCTTACCATACCCATTCACCAAAATATAGTAACTCATCACTGAACATTGTAGTTATGTTTCTGAAAAATGCGACTTTAAGCAAAATGATGTTAAGCGAATCCAATTTCTCCGTAAGAATTAATGTAAATGGGTGGGTTAGGTTTTTCACTAGACAAAAGACTATATTTTTTATTTTTTGAGAGAGAGAGAGAGAGAGAGAGAGAGAGAGAGAGTATAAGTTTTAAACAAACAATTTAATACTGTAAACAGCCATGATGATGGTGATGGTGAAGTTAGAGGGTGGAATATTTCCCAGGGAATGCCTTACTGCTAAATGATGAGGAGTACTTGTGGCACCTTAGATACTAACAAATTTATTAGAGCATAAGTTTTCGTGAGCTACAGCTCACTTCATCGGATGAATCGGATGCTGTAGCTCACGAAAGCTTATGCTCTAATAAATTTGTTAGTCTCTAAGGTGCCACAAGTACTCCTTTTCTTTTTGCGAATACAGACTAACACGGCTGCTACTCTGAAACCTGCTAAATGATGAACTAGCATTCAGCTGAGCCCTCAAGGGTTAACACACTGTTGTTAATGTAGCCTCACACTCTACAAGGCAGCACGAATGGAGGGAGGGGAGACAGCATGGCAGACAGAGACACACACCCTGTGTGTGGGAGAGAGAGAGATAGATGTGCATTGCTCCTTTAAGTGTGCTGGCACCACTCTAAGTGCATTGCCTTTTTAAGTAGATCAGGAAGTTGAGGCAACAGCTGTGGTCTCCATTCTGAGCCCTGTTGTGTCCCCACCCTGCTTTATGTGGAGAAATGGTAATCGGGGAGCAGGAGCGGGGGGGAAGGGGACACCCTGACATTAGCCCCCCCCTTCTCCCCTCCCCTACACAGCTAGCAGGAGGCTCCCGGGAGCAGCTCCAAGGCAGAGGGCAGGAGCAGCACATGGCAGTGGGGGGAGGGACAGCTGAACTGCAGGCAACTGGTAGCCTGGGAACTTAGGGGAGCGGGGAACTGATGGGGGGCTGCCAGTCCACCCTGGTTCCAAGCCCCCACTAGCTAGCTCCAACAGGCTGCTCTTTCTGCAAGCAGTGGACAAAGCTAGTGGCTGCCAAACAACGTTATAAGGGAGCATTGCACAACTTCAAACGAGCATGTTCCCTAATTGATCAGCAACATAACAACGAAACAAAGTTAACCGGGATGATTTTAAGTGAGGAGTTACTGTACCATCCCCCAATATAATATATTAAGTTGATTTAGTTGAATCAATTACATTTTAAGAGAAACCATTTTCAGGTATAAGGATTAAATAAATACTGAATTACCTTTTATAAAGATTCATTTTACTATAATGTTACAAACATTTGCATTGGAAGGGAGCTCTCCTGAGAATTGTTGTATTTTTGGTCTCAGAGATATGTAATAAATAAAGAATATTGGTCCAACTAATCCAGTCTCTGCAAGTCTAATGCCAAGTGATCTCCTCTAAAACTACATTTCTGCACAAGAAAAAATAGCTTTAATGTTTCTATATGGACACAGTGAATGAAATCCTTTCACTGTCAGGATTCAGGCTAACAATCAAGTAAAATCTGTTGAAGAAAAAAAAAAGTGTTGTGGCATAATTTTGGGATGAAATGGGTACAGATGATTATGGATGGCCTCCTTCCTCATGACCTTCCCCTAAATGGTTATAAATGCAAGAGGATCCAAATCAGATGTTTCCCAATCCTGTTTTTATGCTGCTTGACATCCACCGCTCAAGTGTTATAAACCTTCACTCATCAGCTTTAATAGTGCACAGATGGAACAATATTTACTCTGTCATTGGCAACCAATTAGGATGACACTAAACTTTGAACATTCAACTGGCAAAAAACACACTTTATACATTATCTGTGAGTTTTACAAATAAGAGCTATACATTCTAATTTCAGTCACAGTGTGGGTCTGACACTGTTTGCTGTCTCTTCTGTGCACAGTAATCAGAGATAGGCTGCACTAAAATGTTTGGATCTGTGTATAAACTACTCCCAAGCTGGGGCTCCTTTAAATCCAAAGTTCTAGTTCAGGCCCGTCTCTACTATTAATTCAGTTCAAGTCAGAAATTGGATCTCAATACAGGAGCTAACAGTGTGTATATGAAAAAACACTTCAGATTTTAAATGTGTTTAGGGGATGGTATTTTAAAAAAAATCAATGGTAGTGAGGCACATAGGTGCTTTTGAAAATCCTGCTATGTGCCTATCAGCATATTTGGTCATCTTAATACCTTTGAAAATCTGTCCGCCAGTCTCCCTAGTAATCCTAAAATTGTGATGCTCCCAGATGTTCATGGCTAGATCACATGAGTTCAGTGCTTCAAGGAACAGCATGCTGCAGCATGAATTCACATGCTAAAAAAGTTAAACAAAGCCAAAATATTAGGCCAATTTCTCTGCCATTTAAATCAATGGATTTATACCAGGAGATAATTTGGCTTGTTATATGTACTTATTAATACAGTAACTAATCTGAGTGGAAAAATCAGCTTTAGGTGATACTAACACCTGTTTCATTTGGTAAGGCAATTTAACAGAGAACCAAACAACTGAGAGGGAAAAAAAGAGTATCAATTGCCCATAGTTACGCAAGCATTAATGTTTAAATACTAGCATATCATCAGAGGGCTAAATTATGGCTTGTGCCTGCGGGAGTCAGCATAATCCTTCAGAGGCGCTGCTGTAATATGTTTGAGAGCAGCAGGTTCTGCATTTGTAGCACTCCTCTTAGCATTACTCTACAGCAGTAGTGGGCAACCTGTGGCCCACCAGGGTAATCCACAGGCAGGATGCGAGACAGTTTGGTCTCAGGAATGGTGAACTGCAGCCACTGGGAGCTGTGGGTGACTGTGCCTGCGGACACTCAATGTAAACAAACTGTCTTGCGGCCCGCCAGTGGATTACTCTGATGGGCCGCGTGCGGCCCGCAGGTTGCCCACCACTGTTCTACAGCCACCAGGCATGCAGGCGTGGGAGGGAACATAATTTCACATCTTATCCAACCTGGCATGCTCTCTCCAAGACCTGAAATGTTTTTACCAGTCTCTCTTATGGGGTTTATGCAATGCTTGCAGTGCACCCATGGATGACACCTTTGCAGTTTGGCTACGAGAGAGGGGAAGAGACTCTTCCCTACCTGTCCAGTGCATCCTACGGACAGAGTCCAAGTAAGATTCACAATACAAACCATTAATTCAACATGAAACGGAATTGTTTGTAGTCTGCAAGCTGGCATCATACAGCACTTCTTATAACTC
This sequence comes from Dermochelys coriacea, assembly GCF_009764565.3. Lineage (NCBI taxonomy): Eukaryota > Metazoa > Chordata > Testudines > Dermochelyidae > Dermochelys > Dermochelys coriacea. Next base: position 35,725,291 of record NC_050078.2, read on the forward strand.
TGATATCTATGTTACATTTTATTTAAATGTATGTTACTCTTCTAGGTACTTAATGGATATCATTATATCGCTCGAGGTTACCATCTTAACTTTTTAAAATAAAAGATTTCCCTATGCATTTAATCCAGATACGGTACAGACCAGTGTTTGAATTGAGTCAATAAACCTGCAAAAATGATCTAGTGCAGCTTAGTCCTAACTGCATATTACGTGTTGCTGTGTATGTCAAATAGCATCTCTGCTGAAATTATACCTGCTTGACAATAAATCTGGAAGTTACTCAAGTGTACTGTAGCCAACTGTTAGATTTAAAAACAGTCACAACATACTATTAGTGTCATTCAGCCAATCTCTCAAGGAACACAATGACCCCAACTTTATTCTGAAAACTCAGTTGTAAAGCCAATCTATTCCCTAAAGTGATTTTCAGCACTGCTTAAAAAGCTTGGAAAAATCAGATTAGAGTAAATCAGGTTATGCAGATGTTAACAGAATGTAACTTCTAAAAATAACTTTATAGATCAATTCAAGTAAGCTTCAAATACAGAGATCTCACCTTTTGCACAGCACTGCACTTGTACCTTATATAGTTCTGCTCTCAAATTATCAGAATGATATAAGAAGTCTGTAGAAAGTCTGATACAAAAAGATTCTAGTGCATTGAATGGATTTATGTCTTGAAAGTTTTATGTGAACACATTATATACAGTATCTGATGGACCTAATGCACTATATGGTATATTTTTGATATCTGTAGGTACAGAATAAGTAGATACTTTAACAAACAAACAAGCTCTTACAATGTATTACCATGATATATAGTATGAACCAATTTTACTCCAGTTTTTGCATAATCTTGCCATTGCCATTGTAAACTTCCACATGAAACAACAAAGAATCTGTTTACATTTACCGAAGGAAAGAAATTTAAAAAAAAAAAAAAGCAGCACATGCTTAATACATGTCCTTGCATGACACACAAGTTTTGAAAGCCTGACATAATCAAAGAAAAACCCCAGTCAAGGCCAGGTCTACACTACAGATCTATATCAGTATAACTACGCTGCTCAGGGACATGAAAAAATCCACACCCTTGAGTGACAGTTATCCCGACATAACCCACTATATAGACAGCGCTATATCCACAGTAGAGCTTCTCCCATCAACATAGATACCACCTCTCGGGGAGGTGGATTAATTACGCTGACTGGAGAAGTTCTCCCATCTGTACAGTAGTATCTTCACTAAAGCGGTGCAGCCACCCAGCTGTAGAGCTGTACATGAAGACAAGATAGGGAATGCCTATCAGACACTCCTATCAACTAACAGTGGTGACATATAATCAGTGGACCTCCTATTAAAACATAATTAAGATGTAAGCTGGTATATTTTAAGTAATATAAAATGCACACACACAATCACATGTGCTATCCAACCAATCATAAAATAAGACAAGACACATTAAAGAACAAAGCATTCTCAAATGTTTCAAAAGAAACTAATATTTCAATGCATTTAGTCTTTAAAATAGCTTACTTGCAACATATATTAATCAACCATCTTACATGTTGAACCTTTGCTTCCAAACAGCATGAAGGCCTAGATTTTTAAAGGTATTTAGGCATTGTTCCACTCAGCATTGTAATGGCTAACTGACTTAGGAGTTCAAGTCTCTTATTTTTAAAAGTGACTTGGGCACTTAAACTTGTAGGAATGCCTAAATCACTTTTGAAAATGAGAGACTTAGGGCAAGCCTACACTTAAAATGCTGCATCAGCATTTTACTATGCTGCCAGAAGACCGCTCTCCCATTGGCATAGTTCATCCACCTCCCCGAAAGGTGGAAGCTGTCAATGGGAGCAGCCCTTCCGCTAAAATAGCGCCATCTACATGGGGGAAAGGGAGTGTAGATTGGTATAACGTTCAGGGGTGTGGATATTTCACACCCCGAGTGACATAGTTATACTGACGCAGGTCTGTAGTGTAGACCAGGCCTTAGTCTCCTAAATCAGTTAGGTATTGCAACACCGAGTGGAGCAATGCCTAAATATCTTTAAAAGTCTGGGCCTAAATGTCTCCATAGAATTGGTTCCACAGAGTGGAAATTTATTGCTCTGTATATTCAAGAGTAACATAAATTAGTGCTTAACTGAAACATCACTTGCAGTAAGAAATGAAGGTAATCTGAACATGTGGCCTGATAATCTGTTTTCTTGCTACAGTAACTCTGTTAAAATACTATCTAGGCTTATCAAACATATTTCTATTTTGACTACCAAATTAGGACATCTAGGCCACGCCTACACTAGAGGTGCTTTACTGGTATACATCAGAGCACTTCTAGCATGGATGCAGCTTATATTGGCAAAGCTGCACTTTACCAGTATAGCTTATTCCAATCCAACCTCCCTCCTTCAAGAGCCAAACAAGCTACACCAGTAAAAGCACAGTTTTGGCAGTGTAACTGTGTCTGCACTAGGGACTTCTGCTGGCACAGTTAGGTAAGTCAGGGATTATGCCCCTGACCAAGATAGCTATGCCAGTAGAAGTATGTAGTGTAGACATGGCCTTAGTTACAGGAGAGTAACAATTTTCAATAAATAATATTTATGTATGAAAATTCAGCATCTGTGTTTGTGCGCTATTTAATTAAAATTAGATACAGTGCCATCACTTGAATCTGACCATTCAAATCCTTGATTTAAAGTACCTTCCTAGTGCAGGTGCAAATCTAGAGAGCTGCTTAGCACCCACAATTCCCACGGTCATCAACAGGAGTTGCAAGTGCTCAGCGTCCCTCAAAATTTGGCCCCAAGATCCCACTAAGAACACTGAAAGCCCTTCTCCCACTGAAGCCAATGGGAGTTTTATCAGCGAGTCCAACTTAAGCAGGATCCGTCCCATTGTTAACAGAATGCAACAATGAAAACAGACCGGTGGTGTCACAACAACAAATAATTCACTGAAGAATGGTGCAGTGATCGTAACTACAGAGAGAGTAGATAAATAGAAGTAAAGACACCTTTATGGGTGTAGGGTAAAGAACTCTATTTGGAACAAAGCCCGTTGCCAACTGTGTCCACATATCTATTCAGGGGACACCATCATAGGGCCTAATCACATCAGCCACACTATCAGAGGCTCATTCACCTGCACATCTACCATCATGTGCTAGCAATGCCCCTCTGCCATGTACATTGGCCAAACTGGACAGTCTCCATGTAAAAGAATAAATGGACACAAATCAGACATCAAGAATTATAACGTTCAAAAACCAGTCAGAGAACACTTCAATCTCTTTGGTCACTCAATTACAGACCTGAGAGTGGCAATTCTTCAACAAAAAAACTTCAGAAACAGACTCCAATGAGAGACTGCTGAATTGGAATTAATTTGCAAACTGGATACAATTAATTTAAGCTTAAATAAAGACTGGGAGTGGATGTGTCATTACACAAAGTAAAACTATTTCCCCATGTTTATTCCCTCCCCCCACCCCTACCCCGCCACTGTTCCTCAGACGTTCTTGTCAACTGCTGGAAATGTCCCACCTTGATTATCACTACAAAAGGTTCCCCTCCCCCACCCCTCTGCTCTCCTGCTGGTAATAGCTCACCTTACCTGATCACTCTGGTTACAGTGTGTATGGTAACACCCATTGTTTCATGTTCTCTGTGTATATAAATCTCCCCACTGTATTTTCCACTGAATGCATCTGATGAAGTGAGCTGTAGCTCACGAAAGCTTATGCTCAAATAAATTTGTTAGTTTCTAAGGTGCCACAAGTACTCCTTTTCTTTTTTCTATCTGGAACGATGACCGTTATATCAGGAATCAACAAGTAGCAAATAATATGGCAAAAAGTTCACCAGTGTAACAGTATAAAAACACCAATATCCAGAAGCTTAAAAAAAAAAAACCTGAAGTAACACCAGGTAGAGTATTATTTTAAAAAAAAAAAAAAAAAAAAAAAAAAAAAAAAAAAAAAAAAAAAAAAAAAAACTTTGCTGCAGGTCATACCTACAAAATTTGGACCATTGCCCTCAAAAGACTGGCTCACTAGAAACCCCCACGAGTTCCATAGTGGAGTAAAGATCACTTCTTGTATGTAGTGTTGTTGTAACTGTGTCAGTCCCAGTATATCAGAGAGACAAGGTGGGTGAGGTAATATCTTTTATTGGACCAGCTTCTGTTGCTGAGAGAGAAGCTTTTGAGCTACACAGAGCTCTTCTTCAGAGCTGTGTAGCTCGAAAGCTTGTCTCTCTCACCAATGTCATTGGTCCAGTAAAGGATATTACCTCACTCACCATATCTCTCTAAAGATCAGATGGTGATAACTGGAACTATTTGGAGAATGAACACGACTGCTTTCTACAGTGCTCTTGTTAAAATACCTAATATTTCCATTCTAAGGAGCTGAATTCTCTAGCTCAATTAGTTACATTTAATAAAAAAAATATGGTGTCTACTGAAAAATATGTTATATAGCTTTAAAGACTTCCCTGTAATTTGAGATAACAGAACTGTGGCCGAGAAAAATGAACAAACCCTATTTTAACAGCTCCCAGGCTACCAATGTCCATATATTATTCTTCTGTTTGTATTCTCTTTGCTTTTTCAACCTAAACCACAAAATGTTTTAACTTATACTTGCATTTTCATTTTGCCATGTTTGTTTTATGGTATTTGTTTCTTAAATCTCTTCTGGAACTCTACAGAGCTGATGTGAGCATCAAAGTCTGGTCAAAGTAACAAAAGTGCAGTCCAGTGGAATTAAATGCAGTTGTGTTTTGATGCTAAAATAATCTTATAAATGCACAGTTTCACTGAATAACAGTGGTGGGAAAATCTCAGAAGAGTCAGACAAAAAATTGTTCGGCTCAAAGAAGCACCAGAAATGTGGATGCTTTTCTGAACATGGCAACAACACTAAAAAGATATGACATTTTGCTCTGGACCGGTCATTAAGAACAGGCTCTCTCAACAACTTTCCAGTACTCCCAGCAGAACTAAAAGCACAGAGGAGGCAGCTGACAGATGGGCTGGACAGTAGTGCATTTTCTTGGGGGTAAAGATTGTAAAGGGAGGCAGGAGGGGAGGGGTTGCAATAATTTTCAGCCACAGGGAACTTATTGGCCAAAGTACTTGGAGGCAAAATGAAGGAAATGGAAACTGAGGTATTTTAAAACAGTGGTTTGGGGGTGGGCATCATTGTAAACTGTACTGATGCTGCCAGTCTTACTGGGTACCTGCAGCACTGACCCACTTTGAAAAAGACGACGAAAGTAAAATAATGGAACCTTCATCCTCATCTCATGCACTATTCCTAGGGGTTAATTCAAGAGCACAGTGCAGCCAAGAAAAGTTACCAGCCCAGGCACAAAATCTGCTCACACATCTATGATGAGGATGATGAATGATTGATGATAATGAAAAAAACATAATTATACTTTAATTGCCCATGGAAAAAATAATTTTTGTGGAGCAAATAAATGTAGCAGGGCTAGCATAATGTTTTTATCTTCCAGAGGATGGAGTCTTGCAGGACAGCTGCTACTGTGCCCCAGAGAGTGCCTGTATGGGACTTCAGAGCAGCACTGAGACTTCAGGGAAAGGTCTTTGTCTTCATAAAACATCATGGCAACCACAGTGAAAGACTAAAGGGTATTTCAAAAATGCTGTTATTTATTTAGCTATTTACTTATGTAAACAAGGTCTGATACACCAGTCCAAAATACAAGGAAAGCATATTCAGATTAGATAATAAGTAATAATAATAAAAACTCCTACAAAATCCAAAGCTTCCAAACTCCATGCAGAGACCTTCCCCTTCCCAGTTGATGAATGCATGTGAATCAGAGGAAGATTACAGAGTGCCATCCAAGCACTGGGAAGTTAGGGGAGAATGAGGTAACTGAGGCAATGTCTACACTTTTGGCAGCATGTAAAAGTACAGACACTGCATGTCCAACTAGTGAGGGTATAAACAGCAGTGTAGGCAGTGAGACGTGGCTTAGGCAAGTTGAGCAGAGTGCCTTACATACGTGAATCCTATGGTATATACCCTACATAACTCTCTACACCCCTAAGCAGTGCCTTTTACCTCTACACTGCTATCTTTTGCAGTGTAACGTCCTGCCTCCCCTGCCAGAGCCTTTCCTCACCTCAGTCAAAGGCTCCACAGGGTAGGGCTGAGGTAGCCTTTCTCCCCAGCTGGATTCCAGCCTTTCACTGCAACAAGTAGCAGCTACACATATATAATGCCTGTATTCTATATGTTGCAGTAAGTCAGTATAGACATAGCCTGCTTATCAGGCATTGGGGTGCTTTGGCAGGGGGAAGACGGAGGAACTTAGAAGCCAAGAACATGTATACTTATTCAGTTCCTCAGTGTAATTCAGTCCCCAATCGTTAAGAGTTAATTTAAAAACAGCACTCCAGAGCCTTAACGTGATGGCCACCAAACAACAGGAAAGTGACATCATTTATATCACTGGAAAGACAAACTCTGTACCTACACATGCACACTAGTTGTTTCCCTTCTACTTTGATACTAATGAGAAAAGCTCTTTCTCTAATGTGAAACGTTTATTAGTAGTATTATTAGTATTAGTAAAAAGAAAAGGATACTTGTGGCACCTTAGAGACTAACAAATTTATTTGAGCATAAGCTTTCATGAGCTACCGCTACAGTTCACTTCATCATTTATGCTCAAATAAATTTGTTAGTCTCTAAGGTGCCACAAGTACTCCTTGTCTTTTTGCAAATACAGACTAACACAGCTGCTACTCTGAAACCTATTAGTATTACCCTAGTGCCTAGGAGCCACAGTCATGGATCAGGACCCTACTCTAGGTGCTGTACAAATACAGAACCAAATAAAATAGTCCTTGCCCTAAAATATTTATAACCCTAAATATAAGGAGAAAAGATGGATACAGACAGAAAGATGGGGGAGAACAAGGAAACATTATGCCCTCTAGCATTGCACACCCATACCACTGTGTCATAACATTCTGTTGGAGCTGCCAGCAGAGGGCTCTGAACTCCCCATTTTATATATTTATTTCCAACTGCCACTTCATATGCTGTTTATACATAACCAAAAGAGCTATTTTTTGCATGAACCTCAGAATGTGGCAGTGATCACAATGGGTACAGCTATCCTTTAAGGACATTGGCAATTATTGTCACCATACTTCCTCTGAGGCAGTTCAAATTGCTTAAAACTTTGATAATGATTACTTGACTGCATTTAAATGAAGGTCGTTTACCCTTCTATTCTCTGCTTGTATAGCGCCTTTCATGCAATGTGCCTCAAGGCTCTTTTCAAAGAACACTAATCAGTACACAAAATTATATTGAAGCAAATAACCTTGTCACAAATTCCATTACACAGTAAAAGCTAAATAAAAAATAATAGCTTTCCTGACTATATTTGAAAATATATCTCCACTTAGTGTCAAGCTTTTCAAGTTGAAGAGAATGCCACAGGGGAGCATGGGTCCCACCGAACAGCTAGGGAAATAAAAAGCTAAGAGATCGCTAAGATACACTTGACCAAGACTATGTTATACCTGATGAACAGAAATGGCAGTGGTAAAAATCAACACATATTAAAACTGCCAGTTAATACCAAAGCCAAATATTTTCCACAAAGGACATAAACTCCAGCTGTTACTGCAAGGTTCCATCAGGCACACCTGCCAGCTGGGAATGGCATAATGTAGTCTTCCAATAGCTGACTATTTTAAGGTTTGACTGAGGCAAGATTGACATCAACCTGACAATGTTACTTAAAGGAAAACTGTAACCATTTTACTCAGTCTGCCAGTTCAAAAGGAAAGAAGCATTTCTTGCCATAAATAAGAGTAATTTCTTATCTATAACATATGTACAATCTCCTAGACCAGCTCAGACAAATGAATGGTACTTCCTTTACCAGCAAGTGTGGACAGGAGAAAGATGTCTGATAATGTCACTCCCATTATACAGGGGGCTTGTTGTCTATTCACTGGCAGCCCTGATGTTGACAACAAACTAAACAAACTCCCCCCCACCCCAGCAAAATCAGGTGGGATGTCTGGACTGCTACAGAAGGTCATGGATGTTAGAAATTACCTTTCTTTAACCCACTGGACTTTCATAGCGGTATCGAATACTAACAAAATGAGTAACTAGGTCTACTCAAATAGCAGACTACAGCCCCACCCCTAAAAGGTCACATCAGAAAAGGCTGTTACCTTTAATTAAGGCTGATGAAAATTCATATGCAAAAGAGAATCCCTCTGGCTAGCCTGCACAGGACACTAAAATCCAGCCCATGATCATTGGAATCCAAGTGGGTTTTTTTTTGATGATTCATTTACTGATGCTACAATACATTTTTAACATTACCCATATGGGAGAAATACCATAGAATGAATTATCTCTGCGATCATGCCTGCAGTCCTACTCAGCAGCACTTTCTCAGAAGAAACATGAAACCAACAATCCTTCCAGGCAGAGGGAGGGTCAAGCAAACAGAAGGGATAGCAGTCACCCAATATCCTGAACGGAGGAAGGGGACCGCGCTCTCCTTTTTTTTTTACTGTGGTCAGGAAAACAAGAAATGGAGAGAGGCTCAAATAAAACAAGGTAAAGAACAGCAGAAACAAGGGACTGGTGGCAAAGAGAAAAACGCACAAACATGTGAGACGGTCTCTGCTCCTGTTCCATTGTTGAAATAGATGATGAAATAGATGCCAGTCATAGAGCCCTCATTAGCTGCTAGCATTTACACAGTTTAACTCCCCATAATAATGTGATCTTTCAGTAAAAAAACAAACAAAAACTTTCCTTTTTGGAGGACAAACAAACCCTTCTTGGGACCCCAACAGAAATGATCTAATGGCCAATTGCCACTTCTTGAATTAATTCTTTTTCAAGTATAGTCTATGAAATCCTATTTCCTAACCATTTATGGGCAAATTTTGAAGCCCTCACTCAGGCAAAACTCTGGATATGTTTCTCCTCTCTCAATTTCCATGATTTTAAAGCCATACCATCAATTCTAGTTATATCCTGATGTACCACCCAAAATAATTCATTTTCTTTCTTGAGATGCAGATGCTTCAAATATATGTTGTTCTCCTTTGTTTTTTAGCCAGGCCATATTCATTTAGTTACTTTAATTTTTCCTCAGTAAAGTGAATTCCTCTAGCCCATGATCATTTTCTAAACTTGTGTCAGTTTGCCAATATCTTTCCTTCAATGTCATTTCCAAAACCGAATACAGAGCTCAGCTAATCACATCAAGTCACAGAGAGGGGAATTTTTTACTTCCCTGCTGTGTGACATCACTGGTCTGCACAGAATCATAGAATCTCAGGGTTGAAGGGACCTCAGGAGGTCATCTAGCCCAACCCCCTGCTCAAAGCAGGACCAATCCCCAACTAAATCATCCCAGCCAAGGCTTTGTCAAGCCTGACTTTAAAAACTTCTAAGGAAGGAGATTCCACCACCTCCCTACGTAACGCGTTCCAGCGTTTCACCACCCTCCTAGTGAAAAAGTTTTTCCTAATATCCAACCTAAACCTCCCCCACTAAAACTTGAGACCATTCCTCCTGTTCTGTCATCTTCTACCACTGAGAACAGTCTAGATCCATCCTCTCTGGAACCCCCTTTCAGGTAGTTGAAAGCAGCTATCAAATCCCCCCCTCATTCTTCTCTTCTGCAGACTAAATAATCCCAGTTCCCTCAGCCTCTCCTCATAAATCATGTGTTCCAGTCCCCTAATCATTTCTGTTGCCCTCTGCTGGACTCTTTCCAATTTTTCCACATCCTTCTTGTAATGCAGGGCCCAAAACTGGACACAGTACTCCAGATGAGGCCTCACCAATGTCTAATGGGGGGAACAATCATGTCCCTCGATCTGCTGGCAATGCCCCTACTTATACACCCCAAAATGCCATTGGCCTTCTTGGCAACAAGGGCACACTGTTGACTCATATCCAGCTTCTCGTCCACTGTAACCCCTAGGTCCTTTTCTGCAGAACTGCTGCCGAGCCATTCAGTCTGTAGCATATGTAGTCCAAAAATGACATTGAACTTTTGTGATAACACAGCACATTGCAAATTTACAGCTACATTGTTGCCCACTAATACCATACGTAGGGTGACACTAAGACTAAAAATTACTTCAAAATATAGCGCAAGCACCATCACCACTTTGGCAGAAGGGGCCGGGGATTGCAGGAGCCATACTGAAGAGAAGGGCCTGCTAAAGATAATACTCCCCAAGCTGGGAGGCACTTAGGCTCCTAGGCATTATGGTAATAGAAATAAAAAAGAAAAGAAAATTAGTAACTTGTGTGCAACCAGTCCCAAAGTATAACAGAGGGAACCTAACAGCACCTCAAATCACTTGTGTGCAGAATTCCCTTGGAGTCACTGCCCACATGTTTGATCTTAGGGAAGAAGAATATTCTCAGTTGTCAGCAACCTGTTCAGCCTTGAGGATGTAGCACCACTTTGTATTTTTAGTGCTTGGTTTCAGAATAACTTCCTTTCCTTTAGCAAAACTGGCAGTACTGCCAGGAGATTTAGAGGATTATTCAGCTTCACTTGGACATTAACCTTCTTACAGTATATAAGCAGGTGGTGACAACATGAATGAATCCCACTGGAATGGCAAGACTAACTCAAAGAAAAATACAGTAGGACCATAATCAGTACATTGGGCACATAGTCTAAAATGGTATAGTGGATAAAGCACAGGATTTAGTTCTATTCCTGGATCTACTACTACAGAAGCCTCACTTAAGCAGTCTGTGGCTTAGGTTTCCCCAACTGTAAAACGGTGATGCTATCTACCTAACAGGGCTGTTATGAGACTTTTCTAGTTACTGTTTGTGAAACAGTTTGAGAGCCTCAGATGGAAACCTCTACAGACATACAAAATATCAAGAGGAAAAGAACTGTAGGTCATTCATATCTAGACAGATCTATTTGTGGGCAACAAGGGAGTCTAAGTGAGAAAACTGAAATCTCTAAAGGAAGTGGACAGCCTGCAACCATGTCTGTACTTTTCCATCAGCCTCTGTAATTAGCCATGCCACAAGCCCATAAAGGCTAGACCAGCTAACAGACCTAAACTAAGGAAAGAAAACAGATGGAAGGTCCCTGATGGAAGCTGACACTTTTACCAAACAGTCCCAAAGAGATATTACTTCCCAAAGGGGCCAACAGTTATAGATGCTTTGTATGTGGGAGTAGGTGAATACATTATGTATTCCAAATGTCTGTGGTTCACAATGGAATTCCACTCCAGGCCAACATTACACCATAGATGGCATCACATGAAAAAACTCTGCCACTAGCCAAAAAGAGCTGATTTCTTATTCATTCCACTCAATTCTCCCAAGCTCTGCAGCCTCAGTTGAAAATTCACAAATTTCAAACATCTTCTCTGAGACCTCTCTGTTCATTATGCGCATGAGTCTCTCAGCTGTGCAAATCAGCATAGATTCACTACAGTAGTATGCCAATTTACACCAGGTGAGAATTTACCCCATATGACTTTGGGTGCTGTCCCTGCTCCCAGCAATATAGAGACTGTCTTAGACACACCTGGAGATGGCAGAGTCCCTTTGGGGATGGCATATGTTAACCTAGTAGCTAATGTTGAGAATAAATACACTAAGAGCTCAGAGTCAAGATGTATAGCATGCCATACTAAAGAGGAACAGAATGAGAAGTAAAACTATTAACGGCAATACAATAAAAATCACTGGGAAAAATAAGCAGTAAATCAATTCAGTACAAAACCTAAGAGAACAAAGAGATGCTCAAGGCTATTAAGTACCTGATTCTAGAGAATTCATTCTGCAGATATCAAGCACCAAAGCACTGAGCTGGGAGATGGAGGCAGGGGTGGGAGAAGCATAAATCATCACAGACCTTTGTGGACTTTCTGTTAGGATATGTCTACCCTAAAGCCAGAATAGAATTCCTTGAATTGGTGTGCAGTAAAGTGGAAGGACAGCTACACCACAATGACCCTTTCAAGATTCTTTGCTTATAAAAAGAAAGTATAAAATACAGAATGCTCATCGACAAAGTCTTTTATAGTCACATTTCCCACTCCTCCATAATGGGATAATTACAGTTGAATTTCAAATACCAAAAAGGCATACATACTTTTTGTAACCTTAGAACTGGTAGTCCTAGAACAATGCAAAAGTAAGTTAAGTTGAACTTAAAAATGGGCTGTTTATAAGGGACCAACAGGCACCTTCCATCACCTGTTTAAAAGTGCTTGAACAAGTGCATATGGGGGCATCACAAGGTGCTGACCTCATAACCAAAGTACGTCCAGCTCCCCTGTGCCAGAACAGATGCTCCCAGTTGGGCCAATAAAGAGGGCAGGGGCTACACTTGGGCTATAAAGGGTCCGAGAGAGCTTAAGTGAGAACAGAGCTGGAAGGGAACAGGACTGGCTGTGGGAAGGAACTAGCTGAGAGAGTGTGTGGCAGGAAGCAGGAGCAGCAGGACTGTCAGAGGCCCCGGGGAGGGGGGGCAGGTAGAGATCTGAAGGGTGAGCTTAAGACCTGGTTTATGTGTTGGTTTGCTGAATTGGACAATAAAATTGCCTCCGACAGACTACGGACATAGCAGTGAGTCATTGGGGCATCTCAATCAGCCCCGGGTACAAGTGAGGTGGATCCCTGGTACCCAGCAAAAAGAAAGTTGAAGCCTGGATTTGTCTGATACCCCACCTAGTTTGGGTGTCCAGGAATCAATTAAGCCAAAGTATGAAGAAGCCTGCTTTGAGGAAGAAAGGTCCACTCCAAGTTGGTGCCCAGAGGGATGGTAGCAATCTCAGGAGATTCCAGTTTCCGCAGGGAGCCAGATGACAGAAGCAGCAATGAGATGCAACTGGAGCTAAGCATTCAATCATAGAAACGTAGGGCTTAGAGGAACCTCAAGAAGTCAAGTCCTGAGACGAGGCAGGACCAAGTAACCTAGACCATCCCTGACAGGGGTTTGTCCAACTTGTTTTTTAAAAAAAATCCAATGATGGAGATTCCACAAACTCTTTTGGAAGCCTATTCTAGTGCTTAGCTGCGCTAATATTTTATCCTAATATCTAACCTAAATCTCCCTTGCGGCAAATTAAACCCATTATGTCTTTCCTATTTTCAGTGGACATGAGAACAATCGATCACTGTCCTCTTTCTAACAGCTCTTAACATATTTGAAGACTTGTCAGGTCCCTCAGCTCTTCTTTACTTAAGATTAAACATGCCCAGTTTTTTAAATCTTTCCTCACTGGTCAGATTTTCTATAATTTTTATCATTTTTGTTGGTCTCCTCTGGCCTCTCTCCAATTTGTCCACATCTTTCCAAAGTGTGGTGCCCAGAAGAGGACACAGTACTCCAGCTGAGGCCTCACCAGTGCTGAGTAGGGTGAAACAATTACTTTCCCATGTCTTACATATAACATTCCTGTTAATGACAATATTAGCCTTTTTTGCAACTGCATCATACTGTTGTTTCACATTCAATCGGTGATCTACTCTAACCCCTAGAGCTTTTTCAGCAGTACTAACAACTTAGCCAGTTATTCCCCATGTTGTAGTTGTGCATTTGATTTTTCCTTCCTTCCTGGAATATTTTGGACTTTTCTTTATTGAATTTCATCTTGTTGGAGTCAGAGCAATTCTCCAATTTTTCAAGGTCGTTTTGAATTCTAATCCTGTCCTCCAAAGTGCTTGCAGCCCTTCCCAGCTTGGTGTCATCTTCAGATTTTATAAGCACACTCTTCACTCTATTATCAAACTCATTAATGAAAATATTGAATAGTACCGGACCCAGGTCTGACCCCTGCAGGACCACACTAGATACTCCCTCACCTTCTGTCAGCGAACCAGAGATAACTACTCTTTGAGTATGGTCTTTCAACCAGTTGAGCACCCACTTTATAGTAATTTCACCTAGATCACATCGAGACTGCTTATGAGAACATCATGTGGGACTGCGTCAAAAGCCTTAGTAAAATCAAGCTATATCACTTCTACTGATTCTGCCTTATCCACTAGGCCAGTAACCTGTCAAAGAAGGAAAGTTTGATTTGGCATGACTTGTTTTTGACAAATCGGATTTGGCTATTCCTCATAAACCTTTCATCCCCTAAGTGCTTACACGTGCATTGTTTAATAATTTGTCCCGGTCTTTCCAGATAATGAAGTAAGGCTGACTGGTCAACCCCGGGGCCACCTCATCATCTTGACAACCTAAATATATCTACAAAAAGAAAAGGAGTACTTGTGGCACCTTAGAGACAAACAAATTTATTTAAGCATAAGCTTTCGTGAGCTACAGCTCACTTCATCGGATTCATGCAGTGGAAAATACAGTGGGGAGATTTTATATACACAGAGAACATGAAACAATGGGTGTGTATGGTAACATCTGATGAAGTGAGCTGTAGCTCATGAAAGGTTATGCTCAAATAAATGTGTTAGTCTCTAAGGTGCCACAAGTACTCCTTTTCTTTTTGCAGATACAGACTAACACGGCTGCTATTCTGAAATCTGAATATATTTAACTTATCTAAACAATTTTAACTTGTTCTTTCCCTATTGTGCCTTGTGTTCCTTCCCCCTTGTTGTGAATATAAATTATATTGCGTATCTGGTCACCATTAATGTATATTTTGCTTCAGTCTTCATTAAAAAGATTAAACACCTCAGCCTTCTTGATGTCATTAATTATTAGTTCTCCTTTAATGCTAAGTAGAGGACCTACACTTTCCTTTGCCTTTCTCTTGCTCCTAATGTATTTAAAAGATCCTCTTCTTATTGCTTTGTAAGTCCATTGCTAGGTGTAATTCATTTTGTGCTTTACCTTTCTGATTTTGTCCCTACATCCGTCTTCCATACTCCTCTTTAGCATTTTGTCCATGTTTCCACTCTTTTCAGATTCCTTTTTGATTTTCAAAGAGCAACTGATGGACCCATATTGGCCTCTTGCTTTTCTTCTTATCTTTTCTTTGCATCATGATACTTTACACTTATGCCTTCAATATTGTCACCTTGAGAAATTGCCCGCTTTCCTGAACTCTTTTTTCCCTTAGGTTTTTTTCCCCTGGGAATAGAACTACCAGTTCTCCAACTTTGCAAAAGTCTGTTTTTTTGAAGTCCATTGTCCTTATTGTGCTGCTCTCATTCCTTCCTTTCCTTAGGATCATGAAATCTATCATTTCATGATCACTTTTACTCAAATTGCCTTCTGCCTTCAGATTCGCTACCAATTCCTCCCATTGGTCAGAATCAAGTCTAATATAGCCATCTCGCCGGTTACTTCCTCCATTTCCTGAAATGTAAAGTCCCCAATACAGTCTAAGAACTTACTGGAAATGTTGTGTTTTGCCACATACCTTTCCAACATATATCTGGGTAGTTAAAGTCTTGTGTTCTGGATATTGCTTGAGGAGCAGTAACAGTAACTCCTGGAGTTTCTGAAGATGAACAGTGTCAGGGGCACAGGTTTAAAGCAGAAAAGAGGGGTTCAAAGCCTGTGAAGCATGATGCCCAGTGGAGGGAATAATTTGTCTGGTGGTGAGTGGGGAATAGAAGTGTTTGCCCCATGTAAATTGTGCTTTTTAGATTTTCTCAGCTCCATGGAGCACAGAAGAAACGGGGAAGATGCTCAGCGGAACCCCACTTTTTATATGACTCAAGAAGGGACAAGGATGGGGGGTTCTCAGGGGTGGTATCCTTTTATTGAAGTGCGGGCCACATTAGAAGATATTGCCCCAATAAGAACACAGACTATGGGAAACTTTGATGCTGAAGATCTGAGTGTCCCAGTTGTTAGCGTGATCACTGGGAGGTTTGGACCAGGAGGGGTAGATGCTTTGAGTGTTTCATATGTGGGGAAATGGCATACATCTGATAGGTCTGGACCCTTGAAGAATGAACTTGGGGGAAAATGGTGGAAGAGGGAGAGCCCTGCAGAGTGAGGAAAATACCTCCTTAGGTAGAGGTGCCAAGGCAAAAAGGGGCACTGGGGAGCAGAAGCTCATGGCAGAGACAAAATAATATATAGTGGTGACTCAGAGCCTTGGGCTGATCAATGTGCAGCAGGGACCCACATAAGGTTTCAAAGGAACCGTGTTTGTGAGACAGGCACAAGGATGGAGACTCCTCCCAGGTCATCCCCCACACCCTGTCTGTGACAGGCTCCTCACCAACTGCCACCAAACCTTCCCTCTTGAAGACTTATATCCCTCCTGCATGAGAGGGAAAGAGCAGTGACAGATTCATCACAACCAGGTCTTCACGCTGCCCTTGTGGACTTGTTGCTGCTCAGAAGATTCATCACATGGATTAATACCAGTGATCTTTGGTGGTTACTGGAGGTGTGACTGACTTGCTCTTCTCCTGGCCCCTTTCCCACTGTAACTCCCATGTTAAATTTGAACCAATTAATTCTAGATCAGCAGTGAATGAAACCTTACAGGTAAATAGTTCAGCTGATTTGCATCCGGATGTTCTAAGTATTACTGAACTGATGCCCCAAGTAGTAGCCTGGGAGGAGTGTGGTGACTATAGACACTTGGAAAGCTGTTTGAGGATCACTAGATGCTGAAGCTCCTAGCTTGCCTGAGCCAAGGTGTACGAGGCACTGCCAGGAACTATTTCAAAAAAAAGTTGGTGCCCACAGCACTCCAGAGAATGATGATTACACCTGTGCCTCCGTGAGAGCTAGTCCTACTATAAGGGCAAAATATAGCCTAAGACTGTGGCAGGAGAAGCACTTTGCCAAAGACAAGTCAGAGCTGAGTTCCCCAGTTTTCAACCAGGATAAAATATCACACTTTTTAACAGTGTTCATTGCTAAAGTGCAAGATGCTCATTGCTAAAATCATCTGAGAAGTGGAAAAAAGCAAGATGGCAGTCAGAATGGTGTGATGTAAAGATGTGATACCTGTCAGCCCCAGAGAGGTTTTGGTGGGACCAGTAGAAACTTCTCCAAGCATAGTCCTGGGACCAGTGATCAAAAATGAAAGAAGCTGATCCCTGCCAAGGACAAAAGGCACTAAGGCTCCAAGACATAAAATATGAGACAGGACAAAAGACCAAGAAAGGACAGCAAATCATTACCAAAGTATACTTAGAAACTCGATCAGAGAAACAGGAAAATAAACCAAGTTATTTAACAAAAAAATAAAAAGGTCCCAATGACTAAACAACTCCAGAAAAGCCACGTGCTGAATCACCAAGAAACCCAGTTTCATCAGTCCAGATTCATGGCACAGGAAACAGCTGCAGAATTTCTGGCATCTTCTCAGTTGATAGTCTTTCTGCTGTCCCTCTGCAAAAGGCTGTTTTCAGAATTGTACTGTCTTCATCGGCCAGCTGTACATAGGCAGAGAATTTCTAAAAAGCAGCATGCTCAACCTTCACTTTCCCTTTCTTTTCCTCATCTCCCTTCTGTTTGCCCTCAGTTTTATACATACATTGTTAAAAACAGTTTCACACATCCATCCTTCTGCACATCTTCTTTAGCTACCACTGCTCTGGCTCTTTTCCAGTAAGCTAAACGGGGATTTCTAAAACCAATTAACTGTGCTGCAGGTTCTGTTTTCAGAAGTGCTGATTCAATGTTGTAGAAGAGGTGAATCAATGATGACCAACAACCAAAACACAAAACAGAGGAACCACTTACAGTTCTTCCTTCCAGCAAGATGACAAAACATCTTCTTTTTCCTCCTTTCTGAAACTTCCTATGGACTGTGTTCTGCCAGCAGATGGAAAAGATCTGACCAGCTGAAGCCAAAACGAGTCTTTTGGAGAGTGACCAGTTCTGATTGTGTGGATTTTTTGGTTTGCTTTGATTCCCTGCCACTATTGCCCTTTGCAAAAACAGCAGTAGGCATCCTCATTACATCCTTTATTAAACAGTAAAGCTTGTTTCCTTACCTGTAAATTTTCAACTGGACAAGTGTTCTCAGTCCATTTGTGAGACAAGGCCTACCTTTTGCCTTTATTCCATGCTTTGGAGGTAGACACCAGACCCTCATGAATTCGCCCCCTAGCCCCAAAGCTGATTTCTGGAGTCGCCTGATGACACTCTTGAGTTACTCTTGACACATTAACAGCTCAGGCATACTGCTATAGCTGAGGACACATAAAAGACTGAGAACAACATTAGAAAAATATTACCAAAAGAAGCAGGAAAACACAAGTATCTCTTTATCTCCTTCTCCCCACCCACCACATAGTAAAATAAACAACTAAAATGTTTTGCTAGATCAATGTCTGTCATTCACCCGCCACATGTTATTCTCTTGCCTTTTCAAGCCAATACAGTTTAGAGAATTCTTAGATAAGCACAGGTGGATTCTGATGGTGAGGCAGGTACCTGCCTGCCGATGATAAAATTACAGATAAAGAAACCAATTCTATCTTTCTACCACGTAGGTACTTCCTGCCCTGTCAGCCAGGTATGGGAATAGCAAAAGCATTAACAAACATCTGCAATAAATGGAAGAGGAAAATTAGACACAACAAGGATGGAACACATAGTCAAGCCCTTCAGTACAAGCATCTGTATTACAGGAAACTAAAGAAAGTCTAGAAGATCTTTAATCCAAAAGCCATGTTAGTGAATGCCAAAACTTTTCTTGTAGTACCTGGTAGAAGAACGCACTGAAGATCAAGTTGATACATGGTAGATCACATTGCAAGTTACCCTAAGCTCATCTGCTCATGAGGAAGGGATACACCTGGTGGAGTAAATCCTAACTGTTATATAGGAGTCTCTCCTGAACAACTTGTAGCCCTGAAATGGCTTACATTTAGGGTGACCAGATGTCCCGATTTTATAGGGACAGTCCTGATTTTTGGGTCTTTTTCTTATATAGGCTCCTATTACCCCCCACCCCCATCCCGATTTTTCACACTTGCTGTCTGGTTACCCTACTTACATTATCCATCAAAAAATAGTGGATTTATAAGCTTTGTACCCTTTCTAAAATCCCCCATGTAAAACAGCATCAAGCTTCTTCTATGTTGTTTATACAAGATTTTATTCTGTGCTCTGGCCACATTCAGCAGCATGAAGTTGAGTTACCAGGGTGTGGAGGGCTGTGGTTCAAATTAAAAAAAAAAAACAGTAAGACATCCTGGAGCTGGCATAAGAACTAAACATCATCAGGAAATAATTTCAAATACATTGTTTTAATAGACAGTAACTGCCAGCATGCTTACTCTTCCTGCCAGTTATTGCCAAAAGGATGGCCATCTTGGGGGGTGAAAAAATAAAGGGAAGCTTTTCTTCTTGGCTAAAAATGAGGATCTTTCTGAAGACTTACTGCAGTGGCTCCCAAACTTTTCAGGGTTTCATCATGACTCCGGGGGGTGGGGATGGGGGTGCAACAGGGATAAGGGGGCCGAGACTGGGGCCACAGCTGGGGGCTGATCTGGCCTCTGGCTGGGGGCAGGGCTGGGAGCAGAGCCGGGTGATGAAAGGACAGGTATGTTGGGGGGGGGGGGGGAGCCAAATACACCTAGAAAGCAAAACTAGCTCTGATAAACCTGCCTTGCATGGAGCCAGAGGACTGGGCTTTAAACATGTCTACTGTACTTCAAGTCAACCAGTAGGCAGAGACACGAATCTTAAGAGGATGGGGGTGAGGGGTGTTACATCAGAGATTGTGTGTCTACTGTCCTGAGAGGAAAGACGGCCTTATGGTGGAAGGTCAGGACTTGGATTCAGGTGTTCCATTCACGGTATTGCTGCAGACTTCATGTGTAAATCTGAGCAACTCATTCAATCTTTGTGCCTCAGTTCCCCATCTGTAACATGGAGATAATATTACTTTCTTTTTCCCACCTTTTTTAGTCTGTTTTTTAGTCTGTAAACTCTTTTGAGCAGGGACAGTCTCTTACAAAGTATTTATACAGTGCCTCACTGAATGGGACCTCGATCTCAGATGGTACCTGTACGTGGTACTGCAATAAAAATAAATAAATAATAACAACAAAAAGTACACACAAGGAAGAAAAGAATATTAATAATTTACCTCTGAAATGTACAAAGGCTCCAATATAAAAACCAAAGCCCAGGTCAAAAACATATAATAATCCTAGACAATAAATTGGAAATCAACATACAAAGTCAACAGCTGCCATGTTATTTAAAAGAAATAAATATTCTATCCCTATTCAATATCCATAGTATGCCAAAGTGCCTTCGTACACCATGTGTACACTATAAGTATTGCATCAGCTTGTGCCTCATAGAATCCTGAAACTCATATTGTAAGGGTTTCCCCAAAGGTCCCAGGAATATGAACTTTAGCTTTTTGTAGGACAATCAGAAAATAATCGATCATTTGCCAGTGCCCTACTGGTGAGTTGCCACTACAGGGACATATTTCAATTCTATACTCTTTTGCACTTTCTGGACAGTGCTGGTTAATTTTTACGACAGGAGATCATATTTTACCTGCACTATAGTTACAAAAGTAGCTAATGCAGGGGTGGCCAACCTGTGGCTCCGCAGCCACATGTGGCTCTTCAGAAGTTAATATGTGGCTCCTTGCATAGGTGCTGACTCTGGGGCTGGAGCTACAGCTTTCCACTGCTCAACCCCAGGCCCTGCCCCACTCCACCCTTTTCACCAAGGCCCCCGCTCCTTCCCACCCTCTTCCCCTGAGCCTGCTGCACCATTGCGTCTCCCCCCTCCATCCCAGAGCCTCCTGTACACTGCGAAACAGCTGATCGCGGCGGGCAGGAGGCATGGGGACGGAGGGGGAAGTGCTGATCAGCAGGGCTGCCGGTGGGCAGGGGCTGCTGGGGAAGCTGATGGGGACTTCTGATGTATTACTGTGGCTCTTCAGTAATGTATATTGGTAAATTCTGGCTCCTTCTTAGTCATCAAGTCCAGCCCCCTCCTCTGTGGCAGGACAAAGTAAACCTAGATCATCCCTGACAGGTTTGTGTCCAACCTGTTTTTAAAAACTTCTAAGGATGGGGATTCCACAACCTCCCTTGGAAGCCTATTCCAGAGCTTAACGACCCTTATAGTTAGAAAATTTTTCCTAATATCTAACCTAAACCTCCCTTGCAGCACATTAAGCCCATTACTTCTTGTCCTAACTTCACTGGACATAGAGAACAATTGATCACAGTCCTCTTTATAGCATCTCTTAATATATTTGAAGTCTGTTAGCAGGTCCCTCCAGTTCTCTTTTCTCAAGACTAAACATGACCAGTTTTTTTAACCTTTCCTCATAGGTCAGGTTTTCTAAGCTTTTAACATTTTTGTTGCTCTTCTCTGGACCCTCCCTACAATTTGTCCACCTTTCCTGAAGTGTGGCACCCCAAACTGTACACAGTGCTCCAGCTGAGGCCTCACTGGTGCCAATAAAAGTGGGACAATTCCCTCCTGCATCTTACATATGACACTCCTGTTAATACACATCAGAATGATATTAGCCTTTCTTGCAGATGCATTAAATTGTTGACTTGTATTCCATTTGTGATTCACTATAAACTCCAGATCCTTTTCAACAAATCCTTTTACTATCACCTACCCACTTACTCCTCATTTTGTAGTTGTACATTTGATTTTTCCTTTCTAAGTGAAGTACTTTACACTTGACACTTTATTGAATTGTATCTTGTTGAATTCAGATAAATTCTCCAGTTTTTCAAGGTAATTTTGAATTCTAATTCTGTCCTCCAAAGTGTTTTCAACCCCTCCCAGCTAGGTGTGATCTGCAGTTTTTATAAACATAGCTCTCTACTCTATTATCCAAGTCATGAATGAAAATATTGAATAGTATCAGACGTAGAACTGACTCCTGCAGGACCCTATTAGATATGCCCTCCCAGTTTGACAGTAAACCACTGATAACTACTCTTGGAGTACACACTTTCAAAAAGTTGTGTACCTATTTTATAGAAATTTTATCTAGATCATTTACCTAATTTGCTTATGAAAATGTCATGTGGGACTGTGTCGAAACCTTATTAAAATCAAGAAATATCACATCTGTCACATCACATCTGCCTCCCTGCTATCTACTAGGCCAATAATGCGGACAAAGAAGGAAATTAGGTTGGTTTGGGATTATTTGTTCTGTACAAATCCATGCTGGCTATTCTTTATTACCCTATTATCATTTAGCTACTTACAAATTGATTGTTTAAAAATTTGTTCCAGTATCTTTCCAGGTATCGAAGTTAGGCTGACCAGCCTATAAAAAGGGGAACAAAGAGTGCCTCTCTAATTCCCCAGGTTCTATGTTTACTCTTCTCCAGTCTTCAGGGACCTCACCCATCCTCCAGCAGTTCTCAAAGGTAATTGCTGATGGTTCTGAGATAGCTTTAGCTAGTACCTTCAGTAACCTAGGATGAATTTTAACAGTCCCTGCCAACTTGAATACATCAAACTTATATAAATATTCTTTAAGCTAACCTTTCTCTATTTTGGCTTCCATTCCTTCCCCATTGTTAATATTAATTCTGTTGAGTATTTGGTCACTATTAACCTTTTCAGTGAAAACTGAAGCAAAATAGGCATTAAACACCTCTTCTTTCTTAATGTCACCAATTATTAGCTCACCTTCCCTCCTAAGTAGAGGACCTACATTTTCCTTCATCTTTCTCTTGCTCCTAACGTATTTAAAGATCCTCTTCTTATTGCCTTTTATGTCCTGTGTTAGATGTAACTCATTTTGTGCCTTAGCCTTTCTGATCACGTTCCTACATTTTTGTGCTATTCTTTTGTACTCCTCCTTAGCCATTTGTCTACTTTTCCACTTTTTGGAGGATTTCTTTTTGATTTGCAGGTTTTTAAAGAGCTCCTGATAGAGCTATATTGGCCTCTTACCGTTCTTCCTATTTTTCCTTTCCATCATGACTGTTTGCAGTTGTGCCTTCATATGGTATCCTTGTGAAACTGCCAGCTCTCCTGAGCTCCTTTTTCCCTTTGATTTTCTTCCTATGGGATCTTGCCTACCAGTTCTTTGAGTTTGGAAAAGTCAGATTTTTTTTGAAGCTAGTGATTGCTAGTGGAGTAAAAAAAAAACAAAAACAAAAACAAATTCACATCACAAAATAGTTTTCCACCTAGATGCCAATGTTTCTTCAGACAATACAAGAAATTAACAAACATAAATGTGGGCCTCAAAACAGAGAAACCTTTCAGCTTCAGCACAGGGCCTCTGATCCAACAGACTGCACTGTTATTTTCACTAAGACAAATGACTAAGCAAACAAAATTGAAAAAAAGTAAATCTATTATGAAGAATTCCCACATTATTTTATGAAAAAAATCTATATTATCACCCTCTTGGTGTGCAAACTACAAGGATAAAAAATTGCCCAACAAGTCAGGATGTAGAAAGGGCTTTCATCAACAGGAAGACATACATCAGCCAACAAGTTCCAACAAGCTGAATAATCAGAAACAGGGAAAAACCTGATCTAAGCATTAATAATTCAATTAGTATTCATTGAATAACATTGATTTTAATGAATTTATTTCACATCACTGTTGCTGTCCAATGTACTTTCATAGGGCTTCCATTACAGTTTAGCAACTATTAGAGTATGAATCTGCTAAGTACTCCCTCTTTAAAAACAATAAGGTGATCTGAACATAAGAAATAATTATTTTGGAAGTGCTAAAAGGGACAGCAAGAAGTTTTAGTATTTAATAAAAATAATCTAACTGCTTGAGACTGTATATTAGTTACAGAATGTGTGCCGCAAAATGTAAAGTGCATGAATACTTTTGGGCCATGGTTTTAAATTTTGTTTAAAAAACTAAATAAATTAAAATTAGTTTCTGCCATGACTCAAATTTGGGATTATTTGTTTTCTCATCTGCAGGTAGTGTCATCACCCACAGTCCCAGAAGAGTAAGGAATATAGCTCTTGGCTTTCCAAAAGGGACCCGTTTTCACTAAAAGATATATGGCTCAATTCATGCATATGACTGAAACTCAGCAGGTCAAGGGAAAAATCACAAAGGAACTCGTGGGGTGGTGGTGCACTCCCCATTCCCACTTACCACCTGAACTGTATTCTGTAATTATTGTTTAAGTCATATAATAGAACATATAATGTTCTCCCATCAGCACAACAGATGATATGACTTAAGCCAACAGTAGAATTAACATACACTGAATTAAGTTAACACAGTGTATTGAAATATTGGGGAAAACTACATTAGCCATAGCATTTACATATACACAAGCTTGCATTTGCACAATACAATATTTAGCCGTCATGTGACCTTAACAAAAGCAGACCCCATTTCTAAGTTATGGCTGTCACTCTGCCTTGAGCTCACCCAACATATTCTGAAAATTACAGGACAAGTCTCTATCTGGTGAAGAATGCAGACCCGTTAGATCAGTTATTGTAGTTCTCACATTTGTTGGACTCCGTTATGGCATACAGTCACAGAGCCATGAGGGAGACAGAGTGGCGTTCTACTGATCCAATGGAGACTCCAAGTGGCATGGTGTCTCCAGAAGCTCTGGGCACTATGACTGTTGAGCCAGTCAGATAGAAGATGCTCCCTTCTGCACTAAGATATGTCCCACTATGCTTGGCTCTTGTAAAGGATGCACTCACACAGGGGACAGTCACAATGTTGATAAACTATAAAGCAGAGATATAAGGAACAAGGTAATTTAGATGAACAGCAAACCTGGCATCAGCAAAACCAGCCTGATTTGTTTGGGTGCACCACAATAATACTCTAAAAATACATATGAACTCCTTGACATTTAGCTGTCACCTGGCATTCATCAGTTGCTGAAGTGATGGAACATAACACCACTCTATAATTTTTTTGGAATATATCAGGTAAAATTTAAAAGCAAACATGCTGATTTTGGATCCAGTTCTCATGCTCTTTTATCTAGTTGGGTGGCTACAAATCAGTGCTGTGTTAAGTCCAAGTGGCTGGATTTTTTAAGCAAAGTGCTTTGCTGCTGATAAATCTCAAATGAGAAGTCAATTTTTATTCCAGCTTCCACAGGTTCAGATTTTGTTGCAAGGGAAAAAAATTCTTTAAATCTTTCCCCTGTTGCTCAACTGTCTTTGCCCAAGATACCTTTTCACATCATAATTCTTACATTATTCACCAACAATACCCACTTGTTTTCTGGGCTTCACTTGTTTTTATATTAACATCTTCTGCATCATGTGAGCTTACATACGGTAAGTTTTATGTGTAAAGAAAGTCCATAAGTAAAACTATCCACTATCTAAATGCTCCTTCTCTCTCACCCTGTTTAGCATACATTTCTGGATACACAAAGCATGGAGGTACAAGCACTTGTGCTGTCTTTAAGTGTGCAAATACCTCAGCGAGAAGCAATGTCTGCTGGTACATATTATCACAGTATAATACAACAGAACAATTCATGTTCCTGGTATCTTTCTTAAAAATACTGTAATTGACTTATCAATGAAACTCAACCAGCCATAATATAAAGGTCAAATATTTTTACACACACACACACACACACTTTGTACAATACTGAAACACATTATTTTCCCATCTGGCATGACATGGCATGCAATGTTACACACCATGCTGTACCAGCTTGTGGTAACTAGACAATGATCATAATCACTGAAATCAAATAACTCATTGCAAGGCATCACTGTAAATGACCTCTGGTACACGTCAGTTTACACACAGGTATATATTTGCTAAGCTTTTTATCTGTAGACAAAAATAGACCAATTGCACTGTGGGAGTTTTATGAAGAAAAGCAAGGCAAATTATATTCCCATTTGCCAGCTAGTTTGCTTGCTGTGGTTTGCTTGAAACAATGAAGAGAACCGGTTCCTCCTCCTCACTTGTTCTGATAAGCAGGATGACAACTAATCAGCTTTCAGAGTGTTCCTACTCTTTCTCCTCCCTTCTCTGCTTATACAGTCTGTTATCTTCCAGTCAAGAAATCTGTAAGTCTTCTCTGGCACCCTAAGAAGACCTGGTCTCAGTCTTGTAGGATGAGCGCCTGTGGGACTATGATAAGCCTTCCAGTATATGAAAGACACACACAGACAGTGGGTTCTGTATAGCAGTGCCCTATGAGAAAACACCCTGGGGAGGGAAAATAAGACATTCAAGGCTGAACTAAAAAAGGAGCCTGCAAGTGAGGGAAGTGTAACCTCCAAACTCTTCATCCACTTATCCTTCGCGTAGAGCTTCTAACAGAAGATCTGCCCAAAGCATTCTGCAGTCAAGGGCTAAGTCTTCAGACATTTCCATAATAAAAAAAAAGTACAGAGAACAGTAGGTGTCAAGATTCCTACAAATGATCAAAAACATTTCCACTGGATAATGGACAATTGTTTGAAGGGTCAAAGTTTACTTTAATTTCACGTTAAATTATTCTTTTGACAAGAGCTGATGGAACTTATGCCACTAAATGCTTTTCATCTCATACACTTTGTTTAAAAGACATATACACATGGCTTTCCTGACTCAAACACATTATTTTGGGGGCCTGTAACAGGGCGCAGGTGGGCCCCTCTATCTTCTGCCACTTTTGCACCCACAAACCAGCCGGAGACCTCTGCTTTGGTGCAATCACCCATGCTCTTTATTTACAGTACAAGTTCCCATCACCTTGTAGCTACAGATAGCGTCAGGCTTACAGCCTCAGGGACTGCTAGATTCTACAGCCAGCAGGGGAGTGCAGCCTCTAATTCCCTAGCTTCTCCCTTTCCTCTCCCACTGGCTTCTTTCCTGCCAGCCTTTATGTAGTCCCCAGCTAATGATGCTGGCAGCTGTTCCCTGTTTGCCACTTAGGCTGGGCGCACTCAGCCAGCTTCAATTCCCTGTTCCTGATTGGAGCTAGCATGACAGAGGGCTGGCTCAGGGTTTCCTAGCCAGCACCCTGTCACAGGGAGGAGAAATACTCCCTTAGCATTGCTGAGCAAAGATACTTACACTGAATTACATTTGCTCTTTTAATGCTTGCACAAGTAACAGCAGGTGCACCTTGGTCCCTTCTATTCTCTGCCTGTGGCACATACTAATCTAGACTCCTGTGGGTTGCAATACTTTGCTCTCATTTCAGTTGTTGGGTTCAGTGTGCGGGTGCCACTGTTGGTGGCCTATGACATACAGGCTAGATTGAATCTAGTGGTCCCTTCTGGTCTTAAACTGTATGAGAAACAGGAGCTGAAGATTCAGACAATAGTACAACATAAATAGCTTAATGGAGTCATGTTTAGCAAAAGGGAAAAAAAACAGATGGACAACCAACACCAGCATCATTGCTTTGAATGTAAAGTCATATCTGCTTTATTTAAAACAGAAGCTAGAGGGTAATTTTGCAAAGTATCAATACTAGCTTATGGCTCACTAATAGTCACAAGGCTGGAAAACATCACCTTCTGCTCTAGATGGGCTTCAACATTGCAATGAATCAGTTTGTCAAGATCTTTTGTGTCCTCTTGGGAAGGGCAAAGAAGAAAAGCAGCCAGCCCTATTCCTTCTGCTTCCAAGAGTAGTTGCAACCTACAGCCGACTATCTTCCTTGAGAAAGATTTAGAGGACTACAATACCAAGGTTGTTAACTCTGCTGCATGTTAAGTGAGGGCTTTCAGTTTCTTCTCCACTATCATGATTAATTCTTCAGTGGCAGCCAGAGAGCCTCTAGACTCCTCTGTCATTTTAAGCATCACACTGCTTTATGGATCATAAAGGTCAATCTGATTGAGTCAATGAAAGATCTTGTAACCCAGAGTATTTTATGCCATGCTAACACTCTCGTGTTGGTATATAATCCTCACAAGCATTGGTGTCCGAAGATGATCAAAACTGTAAAATTAGCTGAATTGAATGACACTGCCCATATATTTCACACGTTATTTAAAATCTCTCTTCAAATTGATCTTTTCAGATGAGCCTGTTCAAATGAACATTTCTGGATGCCTCCTGTATTTCCTACGTTGCTGTCATTTTCTGTTGGGTGGGTTATTTGTGATTTCATTTTTTAAAAGATCAAAAAATATCTGATTTTAAGCAATAACCTCAAGGTAATGGAGCACTAAAGAGCTATGAAAGTTGATGGTTTTCCTCATATTTGCAGCCTTGTGGAGTTAATCTGGGAGAATCCTATGTTTCTACATGTGCATACTAGAGACAGATGTCAGTGAAAAGGAGTTGAAGTTGAAAAGTAACTTTCTGGGCTAAATTCTGTATCAACTTGTATTTGGTGCAACTTCAGTGATGTCAAAAATACCACCAGGTGTAACTTAGCACGTATTTAGGCAGATGAACTTTTGCTGCCAGTTTGAATGACATGGCTCTATATTTCACATAAAGCTACAGGAAGTTTGTGGTATTATCTTGGTCAAACGGTCAATTAAGTAGCACTTGAAGTGCCAGTGAATTAATCACAAGTTTAGCTTTTTAAAGCAATTTGTATTAAACTCCTGTTTGCTGGATTTCAAAGCTCCTTGCTAAAATGGATATATTTTTATGAAGCAAAAATACTGTACTCGTGCTATTTCATAAAAATTATATAAGCAGTCAGTACTAACTCTTTAATGGGCTGCTGAAGCAGATGTGTAGAGGGGAAGCATTCTTGAAAGGTAAAAAAAAAAGAAAAGTAAAAATCGGGTTTCAAGGAGAGATTGCAACATTAACTTAACCTCTCCTGAGGCCCCTGAGCTTGAGAAAAATTTCCCATTGTGGTACTCTTTAGAAAAGTATGTGCAATTGTGCAGTTACTCTCTAGTACATCGGAATGAAGAGCAGAACAAATATTCACTTCACAATGTACAACAATTGAGAGGCATTCTAATATACCAGGACACTGGCTTTGTTGCAGCCAGACCTAGTACAGACATGTAGCTTTCTCTTCACTCCCCAAAACGGTTCTCTGTGCTTGGGACAAGTAGCCTCCATTTGCAGAGTTCAGAACACAGGTAGACTGTAATTACTGCACCATGGGCTTCTTCACATAATTCAGCTTTGAAGTCCAGCCGCAAAATGTAAATGCCTGTGTTATCTCAGACAATAGAGTTTGTTGACAATTAAGATTCCTTCTTTCTGGGCCCAATCCCATGGATATCAGTGGCAACAGAAACTATCGCTATTGACAGGATAACACTTAAGGTATCTAATGGCTTTAAGATGCACTACATCATGACAGATGCTGTTGAGCTAGAATTTGGATTTTCCCCTTTTTTTTTTTTTAAAGCAATAACCCAAATTTTACAAATTTCTTATGCTGGATACATGTTATTTATAACAGTGCCTTGAAAATGGAACATCAATATCCAAGTTATTTATGTGTCCTTGAATAAGACCATTAAAAGAGATATGGTCATCTTGAATTTTTAAAAATTATGTAATTAAAATAACCATCAGTTTAAGAATGGCATGTCCTGAATTTTACTTCTTTAAAGAACACCTGTAAAAGAATGGAAGGAGTTTTCTGCTTCTCTGTTGATACTACGAAAGTCTTGAGAGTAACGCCACGAAACATCCTCTTCGTTCCCTGTGCACACACACGTATCTGGAGACCTACAACTTTGCCACTGATACTGGTAAACAACTTTCTGTAAAGCATGGGAAAGACCTTGTATGTGAGGTCCATCCAGTGCAGCGGATGAAAGAAAAGACATTATGCTAGTGTATAAGACAGAAAGTATGGCTAACCACCTGCAAAATTAACAATACCTAAAGGGTGCATCCCTGGGCCCACTGAACTTAATGGAAGGTTTGCTATTGACTTCATTGGGATTAGGACTTGACCCAAAATATCATCAAATACACAAGGTAAAGAAACTTAGAAAAAATGTTCCTTTTAAAATCTCTAGATCTTTCCGTTATAGTAAACTTATGTGTTGCTTATAACCATAGTAGGTACAAACATTTTCAGAAGGAAATATTTTCATGTTGATGGTTTCTCTTGAAGAACAGGGTATACAAGGATTTTTCTCATAAAGCATGTGAGAGCAATTTTCTATTGCTTAACATATGAATTTTGCATGTACGTTCATATTCACTTATATCCAACACATGGTAGAATGCACATAAATAAGTTTCCTTTTTATGCTTAAGTAAATCACTGGGAGTTGTACAATACATACCCCGACAATGACTTACACAGCAGGATACAAAAATAATTTAAAGCAATAAAAGTCATTGTAAAAGTACCAGGAAATGTAAATATTTTTTCTGGTTTTACTAGCACAGCTAGTTTTCAGGGGAAACTCAAGCTACAGAAGTACAAAGAACATACAAATACTAATCAGTTTTATCTTTCCCTGTACTCTACCGGACTGGGTTAGCTATTTAAACAAACATTTAAACAAACCAAGCTACAGTAAGATGATCTCTTACTTTATTTAAAAATTACATATGCTCTACCTGCATCGTGGACACAGCCTCAAGAAGTCATGTAAAATTCTAAAAAGTGAGATCTACTTCTAGTTCAATTGTCCTGCACATTTCAGTCTTTAAAGGACAAATATTAGCACAGTCTTCCTGAAGACTGATATGCAGTATACTATTTTTTAAAACAATCCCTATCATAAAGTCTGACACTGAAGCCAACTAGATACTTAATATTTATATACCTGTTGTAAAAATGTCTGGTCACACCAAGTGTTCTGGCTATTTGGCTAGTAGTCCTCCTCTGATAATCTAGTGTGAACCAACCTCCTCCACCGCAAATATACACACATTTATACCATTATCACCATCCTTTTAGTATGTCAGAAAGCTAAATAAATATATACTGAGCCCCCCATAGTTCTTTTTGCAGTACAACAAAGAAGTGAACTATGTTAAGTGGCAATAGCTAGACAGTCTTTATTGGACACAAAGGACTACGGTTTTGCTGTATTGCTTATAACAAGTGGATTTTAAAAATATATTTTTAAAACTATCACTTTTTTCCTTTTTTTAATGTAGCATTTCAATAAATATATTAACTTTCCCAAGTCATCCCACATTTTGATGGTTTGGACATTTTCTAGTTCACTACAAAATAATACCAACAGTTCAGTAAATGTCCAAGCTGAATGTTTCTTACGGAAGTGGTCTTACTGAATAGCTACAGCACCTTATAAAAACCTTCCATTTTAAAACCAAAAGAAAAACCTAAGAATGGTCTCATTAAATCCATAGGAAAAACCCTCTATTGATATTGATTCTTGGCAACAAGTCCTCTTTTTCCCCACTAAAACTTTTATATTAATAACAGTACATTTTAATTTATAGGCTTCATGCCTAAAATGCTCCTAACATACACTTTCTAGTTATCCTTTGAGAAAAGATATAATGAAAAGAAAAAAAAAAGTTAAGAAATATATATCAGCTTTATATGCCTTGGGTTTGATTATCAGGAGTGCGGAGCACCCAGAGCTCCTCTTGGGAGGAGTCTTCAACCAAGAAAAAAAAAAAGTGTGCACTTGCTCATGACATTGTTAACTAATGTGGTAATCAACACCAAAACAAAATCTTACAAGGGCAGTTTGTAGCTTTCATGTCCATAGACTTTACCTCAACCTTCTAACACATGGAAAAGTTACAAACCGTCTTGTCTTCACTAGGATTTTACTTTGTTATTTACCTCATGTTAGCTAACTTGTGGTAAGAAAAAGCACTTTTTTCCCCTAGTAAAGACAAAGCCAGTGGGAGCTCAGCAATTTTTTGTGGGCTTGTCTAGACTAAGATGAAAGATGTGTTTTTAAACCATGCTAGCTCCAACATTTTAAATCAACATGTTTTAACTGATATAGACAAGCCATATTTAACCTCTCTGAAGTTCACATTAACTGGTAGAGGTGTTAAAGTAAAATTTTTGCCCTGTCCACACTAAAGTTTGTGAAAGGTTAGAGTGTTGGCTAAAAAAGGTATTAAAAAAATACCTTATTCTAGGCAAGCACTAAGTCAGGCCTGGGATGTCCTGGGTTAGACACTTAGGATCTTTGGAACAAAAGATGAAGGGTATTTTTGAAAATGTGTGCCACCATCTCTTGTGCCTTGACTATCCATCTGCAGGATAACAGATGTTTTAAGGGTTAGTTAATTAATGAATATCAAATGCTTTGAGAAAAGGAGCTACAGAAGTGGAATAATTTAAATTAGATAGATAGATAGATAGATAGAATCCCTTAGGCTCAGCTCATGAACAGAGTGTTTGAACCCTCCTTCCCTCACCCCCTCTCTCCCAAAGTGATATAGACAGGTAGCCTCTAAAAGAAAAAAACAGAAAAATATAAAGAAAGAAAATTAAACTGATGTTAATGTTTATTTTTCTCTATGTTCTTGTTTTCTAATTTTTCTAACAGAAATTGAATTTAACATGAGAAATAAAAGCATTTACAGTTCCTCTCTCAACACTTAGAGGATCAATATGAAAGAAAAACAAATTTCAAAAAAACCTTATAACTAAGCACCAATGAGCTCTGCCTGTCTTGAGCTTATTAGAGGATCAAATCAGGGCCTTAGCACCTGGACCAATGAATGCTAGTTAGCAGAATCATTATAGGTTTACGTTAGTATCTACATTTTAGTTTTAAGTGGAAAAATGGAAACTTATTTTTTCCCAAATTTCTGTAAGACAGAAGAATAATTTCCCTTGTAAGAACATTAGTTTTGTTTTCTTAAAACTACTCCAGAGAGGCATCTATACCTATTTTCCTCCAAAGCTACATTTTCTAGCTCTAGCACAGTGGTGGGCAACCTGCAGCCCGTCAGGGTAATCTGCTGGCGGGCCATGAGACAGTTAGTTTACATTGACCGTCAGCAGGCACGGCCGCCCGCAGGACCCAGCGACCATGGTTCACTGTTCCCAGCCAATGGGAACTGAGGGAAGCGGCGGCGAGCACGTCTTCCCGCAGCTCCCATTGGCCAGGAACAGTGAACTGTGGCCACTGGGAGCTGCGGGTGGCCGTGCCTGCTGACAGTCAACATAAACAAACTGTCTCATGGCCTGCGGGCTGCAGGTTGCCCACCACTGCACTAGCACCTGAAAACAGAAATTAAAAACGACTGCAATTACTACACCTGTGTATACGGTCACTACTAGGATCCAGGCAGACTCCATTCTATTCCCACTCATCTGCCCCTCACCATAAGCACCAGTCTTTCACCCACCATTAAACAGCTGTTGATGAGAATGGTTACTCAGAGAACAATACCTACTTATTCCCCATCCTACCGTCCTCTCCCCTCCACAAACACACAAATTACAACAACAACACTTTGTTCAAAGATCTCCTCTCATCCTGTGTAGTACCAAGCAAGAGCCGATGAGTCTTTCAGACTGACAATCCTCAAACCTAATCATCAAAGGGAAGAGTTTTATTGGTGGAGGATCTCCAATTTTAATTCACTTCCCTCACCAGGCCAACTGAGCTAAAAACTGTTGATCTCTAGTGTATTGCACAAGGCCTGTTGCTTCTCCTGGCTTTTGCCTTGGGTTGGTTGTGGAATGGCTAGCTCAAAGGGAGTGCAACTGTAATTGGAGTGAAGGAAGGTTCTTTAGCTTCTCTTTTTAAAAATCATTTGTACTGAGTCTTGTATGCATGCACTGAGATTTTTTTGTTTTAACTAGGACACATACACACACACACACACACACAATATGATCAACAAGCTGGACTTATAAGACTATGTATGAAGTGTTATTGTAGCTGTGTCAGTCCCAGGATATTAGCGGGACAAGGTGGGTGAGGTAATGTCTTTTATTGGACCAACTTCTATTGGTGAGAGAGACAAGCTTTCATGCTTACCTAAGACTATGTAATGGTAAGCTCTAGTTTTATGATCACCAGTTGGGTGAAGATCCACCCATTTCAGAAAACAACTTATGAAAAAATTACATATTTTGAACAAGGTCAGCAACAGTATTCTCGTTCTCTGTTTTATAGGTGCCTCAGCATTCAGGATCCTTGCTTTGCTCTCTTGAAAGCCTCATTTTGTGTGTAACTGAAGAGTAATGTGGTACCTATCAACATAGAGGTGATATTGGTATTTCTAATCAGATACTACCATGCAGCAATGATAGTATGTAATAACCTTGCAAACTCTTGGACCCAGATCCTGGGATACCTTTTACCCATTTTATGTCACATCCCAGCAGATTCAGGCCTTAAGACCAGCAGAGCCAGTCACAGGTGAATGACCCCAGGACAGAACCAGTACAGCAGCTCCTATGTTATTTTCCCTTTCTGCTGGTATTGTAGTGGACATGTCTGAGGCTTCCCCACATCCCACTAATCCTCATTTGCCATATTGGCCCCATAGTGGGCCTATTGAAAGTCAGTATAATGGCTGTTCTAACTTATACAAGGAAGCCAGACCACCACACAACCAACCCAAGATAAGGAGACTTTAAAAACCTGCTGCAGCCAAGGATTTGGACCATGGCCTCTGTTGCTCTTTCAGAAGAAGAACATTCATGAAATCACCATTTTAAATTAATTCATATATACCCACTATCTTGAGACTGTAAGCCTGGCAACTGAACAGCAATGTACAAGATTCACCTTCGGAATAGTATGTACTGTAGACAGGATTGTTAGAATGAAGAAAGACTAAATGCAAAGCCAAGATTGCTGGTGAGATCTATCAGCTACTTATTAGCATGAGATTTAGAAAGTCACATGACAAAAGGGATAAAAAAGCAGAATACAATCCAGAATGCTGTACTACAAAGGAAGCAACATAAAAATATTAATGCTATCTGTTAATACCATCTAAACATTTGTAAATGCAGTACTGTGGAAACACTGATCTAAAAAGCAAGCAAAAGTACTGACCTACTTCACAGCTCTTCATGTTCTGACTGCCTACTATTAGCTTTAAGGCTACAACTCATCTTCATCCTCATCCATTCAAAACTATGATTCAACATTTTACTGAGGGCTTCCCCTGGTCCTCATATTCTAAGAAACCTGCAAAGCTATTAATGTAATGCAATGTGGAAAATAAGTTGACTGAAACCATGTCACGATACTTAAAGTATGGTGGAAACTTCTTCCAAGAATTCCTGTATAAGTTATCTTTGATGTTTACAGAAGACTTGCAGTTCCATCCCTCAGTTAGCAAACTTCTGTGTATATCTCCTAAAGGGGAGCAGGGGGAGCGAGTGTGTCTTTGCCTCAGGATAAATGAGAATGATTTCAATCATCTGTTCTTGACTGTCTAGTAAGATAGGCTCCTGCTGAAGACCAAATTCCTGGCAAGATGCAAGGGGAGGAAGACCTTTGAGTATAATTCTAACTTCATTAGAAAAGTTAATTAAAATACTGATCCATAAAAGAATGTCTGCAGTAGAAGGTGGGCAAGTAGAAAATACAGCATCTCTGGGGTTACAAATTCACTTGTGGAACACCTGAACTCCACAGGCAACATGGTGGTATGATAAGTCACATGATATAGGGCCCTAAAGGTCAAGGGGCCAGGGTCATTTGAAAACTAAGTTGGGAACAGATCAGTGATGATGCTCATGTTCAGAGGGATACAACACAGAAAAGATATAAATGTGTCGTTAGTATCCATGTTTATAAGTGATTTCTACTGTAACTTCTTTAACTATTAGCTTTTAGAAACATCTTCAACAAGTTATTTGCCATGGGCCAGTGAGATATAAGAATGAACTGAAGTGAAGTGAAAGCCCGGCTGCGATATTGTGAACCTTGTTTTATTGTGTAATTGTGAAAGTGTACCTGTGGTTTAAAACTTGAAGAGTGTAAGTAGCAACTAATAAAGGACATATTTAATGAGACACCAGTAATATCTACGCTGTTATTCTTAAAATTAAAACGTTTCTGTAACTTTAGAGGAAACAAATTTTTTATTTGCCTATATATGACATGAATAAATACAGATTTACAGATTCTAGCATGCAAATGTATCATCTTGTATGACAGGGATAAAGCATGCATGCAAATCATGCATTAAAGTCATGAAATGGGCAACAAATGCAATAAAAATAAGGTATTCAAAAGTTTAGCAAAGGGACAGGAGGCACCAAAGATGTTCCTCACCTTGGGCGCCATTTGGTGTATTTGCCAATAATTTCACAGGAGGAGCCTCCTGTCCAAAGCATCAGATTCAGAAGCTAATATATTGCCCTACACGTTTAAACCTTACAACACTATGCTGCTGAAATACAATGCAATATAAACAGTTATCAAAGATTTATAATAGCAGATGAAGATTATACATTGCCACTGTGAAGTCAATGAAACCAAAAATTATCACTTAAATTAGCAGATTTGTGCAGATCACCATCACAGAGTGATCTCTACTGTATTCTGCCTTTTTTCTTTTGTAGGCATAGCCACATGAAGGAAATTTTTTTTCTCAGCTTTTAGCCAGCTAAGCCCTAAATAGTCATTGGTTAAACCCATATATAGGACTTTGTACTATATTAAAGTACTGGTGTTTGCATCATGTGCATTTCTCTAGATGTCTAGAAAAGATTAATTCCTCTAGTCATTTTTGTGACAGGGTCCCCTTAAGTAACTGTAACTAGCATATTGTAAAGAATAAAATGTTGAAACTGCAGGTCCAAATTGCTAAAATCCAACAAATATATGATGAGGAAGTGCACATGTATCTACAGTGTTGATTAGGCCAAGAGAATTGGCAACATTCTAATACACACGGAGCCCAACAATGCAATATATCCAATCAATATTTATTGCAAACTTCCGTAGAAGCAATTTCCATTTTGGTGTGTTCTCTCAGACATGATGTTCTGAAACAGTTAAGTAACATAAAAAAAATGCAGGTTGTGGGTTATATATGTCACAGATGAAAATACAGAGTTTATGCAGCATTACATAATCCACTCATTGGTTTATGGACCCATGGTCCCCTAGGGAGTGTCACAAATCCACATGGTCCTAAAGTGATAGGTTTTGTATTTACATATTTGAATGAGCTAAAGAGTTTATTAAACAAAAAAACCACGTTAAAAAAAAGAGGCAAGTTATTTTGGCTACAAACCTAAAGAAGCTCAAGAGCATCAATTGTTCCAGTAAAGGTCAGCTATGGCACCTATTTCAAACAATAAATTATAAAGATATTGAGAACTCCTAAATCCATCCTTGGGGGGGGGGGGGGGTGAGGGGTCTGTTATCATAAGTTCAGAACAAATGCAGATCTGTACTTGAAGATGGCAGAATAGAAGTGGAACAATAACGGTCAAGCACAGAGGCTAATAACAGCTGAATTGTGCCCAATAAAATACTGGTTTTGTGCTATAGCTCAATGTCTCATGGAGACACAGCTGAGTACCGCACATTCCTTTCACTAGTCCAGATTTAGATATCCATACCATGAATACATTTTCCTATCCTCCACACAGCTTCACTGACAACCTATTTTAACTGATCATTACAGCCAGTCTAGAATTCTTGAGTGATCTCGTCCTCCCTCCTACTTCTGCTATGCATTATTTTAATAGTAGAATTAGTCCTAGTAACCATTAGTAATAGACAAACTTCAAAATGTTCACAAGTTTGCTTCAGATAAGCATCCAAAAGTGGAAGAGATTTTATGCAAAAGTTTTTGAGAGCCCCCACTGGTCACAAAACCCTCTCACCCAAAGGTAACCCCATTGTCCTTTTGGCAAGCGTGACTGAAGTACTCTCTTTGTCCCCCATCTTCTGATGGATCCCCTCTTCAGGAAACAGTTTGTGGCCTGCACTGCCCCACACATGCCAAAATGACACAAACACACACCTCCAGTTTTTACAAAATGTGGCTCACTCATCTATCAGGAACATGTAGGGCTTCCTTATGGAATTTTGGAAGGACAGATAGGGTGGGATACTTAACCAGATCTTTTGGAACCTACAAAATGGATAAGTCTCAGAGGTAGGAGGCATCACGCCATTTTTTAGTTTAGATAAACCCGTCCTTAGTCATCAGTCCATAGCAATACTAAGTTATCTTTGACTATTTTAGTTGGTATCCTAGGCCTGTAATGCAGCCTTTGGCATACACAATCACTCACTTTATGCACAAAGGAATACTACCACAAAAAGGCTTTATAAGTAGTTCAGTGTGTTTATACATATCAATACCTACAGATGTAAATACACACAAGCATGTGTGTATTTATATGGCACCCATCATGGTATTTAAGTGCAATATATGTGGTAAGCATGATTCACACACAAAAAATACAAAAAGCTTAAAACATAATTTAATTATATTTGCACTTGTATAGATTATTTCAAGACCCTCTATGGAAAGTCCTATAAATCATCACTGTGATGGAGAAAAGTTTTATCTCTATTTTATAAACAGGGAAATGGAAACACACACATTATATGACTCACTTGAGAACACACACAAAATCTGTGACAGAACTGGAAAGAAAAGCCCAGACCTCCCAGTTCCCAGTCCTATGCTTCAGCTACTAGACAAGTCTTCGACTCTTATTTTTTGTGTATCTTCTTCCATTCTTGATCGTAAAATTCAAGGGGGAAATCTTTTAAGTACAGAGAACAAGCAATTTATTAAGCCTAATGAAGTTACTTGTGCTTTTAAAAAAAAACAAAAAAACAAAAAACTCACCTCACAGAGAATAAGACCTGTAATTGATGAGACACTGAAATGGGAAAAAACAGTTCACATATATCAGGTAGATGACTATATCCACCAGTCTACTGTAGAGTTTTAAATCCCAGGTTTTTTTTTTTAAAAGGCCATTCATAAAACTATATCAGAGGTGTCTGTCTTCTATTAATGTTATGTCCTGTGACATCCAGTCAGCGAAAGATAAAAAATATGGCATTAACTTTTAGCAGCGGAATGAAATGAACATGGTGCGTGGTACAAGGTGACCCAGCCTAGCTTAACTGAGTACCAAACTATAATAAAATTAATCTTATGATCTTTATACTGGAAAAAGAGTAAAAACTGCAAAGACCAATTTTAATGAATCATGCATATTTGTAACAGGCAGCTGAGTCCTCTGCAACTACATGATCCTTGCAAAAGCATCAATATTGACAGAGTGAATTGAGTCCTGGTGAGATCAGCTCTCCCTGAAACTTCATCCTGCTGCTAGTACTCATTTTCTCTATAAGAAAATCCAACATAAAAGTCCCAAACTTAAGCATCATTGTATGCGCACACAGTAAAACTATATTAGACTTTTCATCTTAGTCCCAGTGACTAGTGAGTGGCAATTGCAGCCCACAGTTGAAAAAAGAAAAAAAAAAAAACACATCAGGTTGGGTGTGTATTTAATGAGGTTCCATCATGACAAGCTGCCTAGCATTAACGCAATGCAACAAAAGGCTTTCAGAAACACAAACTTTGACCACAGTTTATAGGTCAGCTCTGGCCTTGACTGTGAAACCTCCTATGGTCTGGCCTCCTCCAGCGAGCAGATTATCCCACATCTGCCTGCCAGGGCTGGCTCTAGGTT
The DNA here is from genome assembly GCF_009764565.3 of Dermochelys coriacea. Lineage (NCBI taxonomy): Eukaryota > Metazoa > Chordata > Testudines > Dermochelyidae > Dermochelys > Dermochelys coriacea. The sequence continues at coordinate 35,764,750 of NC_050078.2, forward strand.
TTTTGCCACCCCAAGCAAAACATATTTTGGCCATCACCACTCCTCCCTTTATTTTTTTTGGCTTTTACACGTTTGCACTTTGCAATTTTTGTTTTGTTTTGACTGTTTAAAATTTTTTAAAAAATGAAAACAGAATTTGTAGTTAGTGAAATAAAACAAATTTCCTACTAGTGTACTCATTTAATTTTAACAAAAATCACAATTACAAACAATTTGGGTTCAACTATACACTGTAATGAAAAATGTTATATTTCTCCTTGATTGTTGACTTTTTTAAAATACTTATTTGAAGTACGAGATAGTTTTTCTAATTCTTTTTGCAGTTTCTCTCTTTGTGGCTGGTAGGCAGCACTGGAAAGACATTTTTGTTTTTGTCCCAGCATTTTAGCCCTATAACCACTGGCACTGACGCAACACTGAAATTGGCACGAATGGCACTGATAGGGCGGCACAGTACACACAAGTAATTGTGATTCCTGATTTAATTAATCAATCAATAACCTTTAACGTTTACACATTTACGCACGTTCACGTTATAGGTGACCATGTCACAACATGACATGATATTTTTCACGTCACGCTCCTATCGCGCTACTGGAGTTTTTTTTGTTTTGTTTTTTTTGTACATTGGTGGATTTTTCTGAAAAAAAAAATAAGGATGGCCGGAATGCTGCCCCTGGAAATGTGCTGCCCCAAGCACGTGCTTGCAGTGCTGGTGCCTTAAGCCAGTCCTGCTGCCTACTGCAAGACTCTTACACCTTCCTCTGAAGTATATGGTACTGGCCGCTGTCAGACACAGGATACTGGGGATACAGGACTAGATGAACTGCGGGTCTGATCCAGTACGTCATTTTCTATACTCCTCAGCTCACACATTTCCACTTGTCAAATTCCCACAACATGTTGCCACTAAAATCTTTCTCACCTGCCACTTTGATTGCAACACATTCCATCTTGTGATTTGGCTTCCTATATCTTCAGTATCACATTTAAATTCCTTATCTTCCATGCTCAGCTCCACCCCTATCTTTAATCTCTTCTCTAGTTGCCTCTTTTATTCCCTCTGTGTATCCCATGCTCTGCAAACTCAGGTCACTTTGTCACTCTTCTGTCACACAAACTAGGGCCAGGTTTGTTGAGGTGAGCAGAACTTTCAGTAAGGTCAAGACATGGCAGACCTTGAGACAATATATAATTTTCAGATGAAACCAGGTGGATTTGGCAGAATTTTGCTCTGAATTCTTGCGGTCATTTGAATCCAAAATTTGAAGAATGTGAACTCATCTGAGAAAAAAAAAAAGATGCATACAAAACCCTATGAATTCAAAACTGATACATTTTTCATAGGTCTGCTTTCCCTAGAAATAGCTGCTTTCTAATTATTTTAAGAAACTGATCATTTTAATACCTATTCAGAGCACACCTGGAAAAGTGCCAGTGAAGTCAAATGAGGCACTTCAGATTTTTCATTCTCCTTTGGGCGAGATATTCAAGCTATCGAAACATCTTTGAGAGTTAGTTACTTACTCACTCATTTATTGCTCACAGGCTCTGCTTTAGCACTTCAGAGAGTTCAATTTCATCTGAGACAAACACTTCCCATTTTAAATATGGGGAAGTTCAGTAGCACTCTACTGAACGAATGAAGAGCTACTTTAAACAAATTCAAAATAGTATACTGTAAATTTATTCAAGCTGCAAAAATAAATTTACAAAAAAACCTGCAAAAACTGTTGAAACACTAACATTTTTCAAAACGTTATGCACAGATTAACATAGGTGAATACATACAGCAGGGCATAGAGAATACATTAAGCATACCATTTGCAAATACGAACAACTCTACAGTAACCCCAAAGTGATTTCTGGATATTACCTTGCATTGTTTGCAATGTGAGACTCAAATGTCACAACTGTCATTGTGTGTTGATGGAATACGACAATGCAATCATTACCCCAATGCCAAGACATTATGATTGTTTGATGCTGGAACTTTACTCAATAGACTGGATCCAATTCAACTAGCCAAATCTGGGTAACAGAACAGAATTTTGCCCAATATTTACCTTTCCTCTACACCCATCCCGGACTTGGAGGTAGGAGGAGCTAAAGATTTTTCTTCCTCCTCTTCTTCATCCCCATCCTTTCAGGTTGCTAGGACAGAGTGGTTTTCCTCTCATCCTCTTTGCCATTTTCTGAATACAGTATTTGAAAAAATGCTGTGCGTATCTAGATGTATGAGACACCATGAGGATCAATGCCTTCCTAGCTCTGTGCAGCACAAGCAGAGAAAGAGGCTCTGAAATCAAACCCCAAAACTCCACAAGTACCATGGCTCCCTAGAGTGACTTGCTGAGTACCATGGGTATAGAACCAAAATGGGGTCTTAGACATTTAATAAAGGAAAGGTGGGTGCCCACCAGGAGTACTTTAACTTCTACTTCTCTTCATCACTCAAACACTGAGTGGTACATTTTCAAAGTACTGCAGAGAAACTTAACCATGTAACTTATGGGGCCAGGTTCTGATCCCAGTTACACCAGTGTAAATCCAGAGTAACTCCATCAACTTCCATCTGATTTCCTGATTAGAATCTGTCTTACTGGGCCACAGCCTCAGCTGTAAATTAGTACAGCTGCACTGACTATGGATCTACACCAGCTGGGGATCTGGCCCATTGACTTTAAATCTTATCTCAGCATCTATACTGTGCTGACAGCATTCTATTAGAAGTTGTACAGTTCCAATGTCTCACAATGGACATACCTGGCATATATGGCAACATGCAGTCCAGGCACTTCAGAACTGGTTGAAGGGGGTCACAAAGTTAAAAAACAAACACACACTACTTTGAAAATATACCCCTACAATATCTAGAGATGGTACCAACACTTCAGTGATAAGCAGTTTCTTAACTGCTCCAGCCAAATTCATGCCAGCAAAACAGGCTGAAAAAATATATTTGGAGGGAAAACCAATATCTTTGTATAATAAAATGGTAATAAAAACTTTACCAATTATTCTAGTATTTTCTCAAAATAGGCATACTCTCTTTCATGCTTTAATTTTATGTTTTTCTTTGCCCCATGTTAAAGCACCAACATAATTATCCCCTATAAGGTTGAGTGAGGTTGTGATTATTTAGCTTTTTTTTTATTTGTGGAATTTAGGCGAGACTGTTCCAAGCTGTTTATCAAAGTAATGGCTTGATTGGCTTTAGCATTTTTCGTAATTGTTTAAAAAAAAAGTTTTCTGTCAAACAGAGGGAGAAGGAGGTTAAATACTTTAACTACTCATTTGCAAAAAAAAAAAAAAAATCTATTTGAACATGCATGCAATGTAAAGGGGATCCTAATTTTGGAGCCAATTCTCAGGAATTTATGACACTGCTGTGTTACTGAAAATGTAAACTATGGCTATATGGTATTAAGGCATATTTTTTGTCAATTTAATAACATATTAAAAGTAGTATTTATAATGTTTTACTTCTCTTTTGAAGGTTTAAATGTGGGATTATCTTAAAAATGCTGATCACTTTCATCATATAGTGCCTCATCTTGATGTGAAAGATTTTTCAAGAGGTTTGTAGTATTTACCTAGAGACATTATATAGGACTACTCACATGAGTGCACCCTGATTCAGGACAGCATCCTGATTTAGAAAAGCTCTTAAGCAGATGCTTAAAGTTAAGTATGTATGTTAAGTGCTTTCCTGAATGGGAGCCTTAGTGTATACTATTAAAAAGTAACATGAACGCATCTAAGCAGCTCCAAACTGCTACTAAAAAGGTATCTTAGCACTTTGGGAGGAGGGGGAAGACAATTTAAACATCTCATTTTTCTCACCCCTCTCCCCCTTTTTCTTGACTATCCTTGCAGTTATTATATATATTTTATATCACTTCAAAATAAGAAAAAAAAACTTTTTCACTCTCCCTTCTGCTTTCAGAATTTCTGTGCCACCACCATGCAGTATAGTGAACAGAATCTTGGTTATTCAGTTAGGAGGACTGATACTCCCCAGGTAGGCACCTGTATGCCATTTGAAAATCTCCTCCGTAGCAATTTTCTAATAATACATAACAGAAAAAGCATTTTTTTCTTGTTGCTGCATGGTAGGGTTAAAAAGAACCACCAAATAGGTGTTTACGTATGAAGTATCAGATAAAGTCCTGTTGGATTTCATAGGGATGGCACCAATACGGTTCCATAGACATTTCTCTAAGAATTTAAGAGAATGGTCTCTTTTTTTTTTTAATAGATTTGTTGAACCATTCAATAGAATTTACTAGAGAATTCTCGCTCTGCTTCAGAATTCTATTAATGGATGGTTTAAAAAAGACAACACTGTAAAAATAAATTTTGTTCTCTATTAAATTCTAGAGTTTTCCATAAGGAAAATGGGGGATGGGGATGAATAAATGCCTAATTTTTCCCATCTGGTCTCTTCTCCTATTTCAGCTCATTAACTAAAATGGTGGCAATAATGACTATTACCTCTTAACATTAACATTGTTTTGCTGATTCATGGATCTCAGACTGCTTTACAAGATTGTTCAATATCAGCTCTATTTTGCAGATGTGGAAACTGAGGTACAGAAAGGTTTAGTGACTGGCATAATATTCCTCATAACAGAACCAGGAACAGAATCCCAATTTCCTGACTCCCAATCTGGCACCACAGTAGTTGGCCCACAGTACCTTTCAGATTGACTGTGGCAGATATCAGGTGACCCACGCGTCAGTAAATGTCAGCCCTCACAATTCTCATTAAACATACCTAGTCTCTCTCCCAACTCCTGTACTATGTCTAGCTATACGTTTGTACAGCGCCTAGCACAAAAATTCTAATAGATCACAATAATCAAAGTCCGTTATTCTGCTTTCTTTTTTAAGATCTATATTCCTTTCCCACAGGCAGTCAGAAATTTTTTGAGGCGGATTAGCTTTCAGATTAAGTTACAGTATATAAACTTCTACACACAGAATGATTCCATGAAGCTTGTGTTTTTACTCAGGCAGGTTTAATTTTTGTAATTATTCCTCTTTGAAATATTCCTAATTGCAGCCTTCAGCAGTTCACTCATCCCTTAAGAAAAGAAAAATCATAGAATTTATTGAAAATGATAACTTTTGAAAAGGCATTTTCAGCCATTCTATAGACTTTAACTGTGAATTATAATACTTCTATAGAATGGTTTTTAAAAGCTACAGAAAAGATATCCCTTCCTATTAAATTCTAGAGGTTAAGAGTAATTTCCATAGAATCCTATTGGTTTCATCCCTATTAAATTCAATTCATTAGCATATTTTTGTTTGCTAATTACTAACAGTTGTCCTTTTCCATAAAGAAAGTTCCCCCTGAATCTACTTTAATGGCCAGACTGTTCTAATGTTCAGTTAATGCCTTCTTCATTTGTACTGAATAGTATTGTATCATGTACACAAATTTTGTAAACTTCAGAAATTAAATGCCTCTTTGTTTTGTACTATGTTACATTCCCATGTAGTGCCCAAAACTGCAGTCTTTACAAACTGGAGTTTGGGGTACACAGTACTTCTGGATCAGGGCCTAAAATCTCCTTTTCCCTAATGATCACAAACCTAATTTTCCTAATCTCTCCTCATAGTTATGCCCCCTGAAGTCCAAAATTGCAGCTCTGTCCTGTACTTATTTCATTTTCCCAATAGTCTTCAGTTAATGCTGTGCTCAGAAATATGCCCAAATTTTACCATAATTATATCAGCACATAGATCAGTTCAGCTATTTGTCTTTTATGGCAGCTTTTTAACATGACGGGCAAATTTTTCATATCAACAACTACAGTGTGTTACAAATATTTGAAAGAAGTTGTGTAGGTTTTATTATTATTAGGTCTTTATGCTAAGCTTTTAGCTTTTTGTAATGTTAATGATCAGTAACCATGGACTCATGAAAAGACTTCTTTAAACTTACAGACACATTCAGTGATAAAATATTCTCACAGTTTCGGAACCTATGAAACATATGGCAATGCATGTTAAAATTTGCTCTCTGACTGACTTCTAAGAGTATTGTATACTACACATAAGCTACTTTTAAGGTTCTTCAGGGGATGTTAAATGCTACATAAACTTTACACAGCAAGTTTGTAACTCAATGTATCAGATTTTCTACTTTAGTGATTATTCAGCTGGTATTATTTCTTAATGGATTCTTTTTTAAAGAACTAGATTGTGATTAATTGCAGTCCATGATTATGTACATGAAAAGGATTTGCCCTAGACATACACAAGGGTAAAAGGGAAGATACAAAGGTTATGGCTTAATAGTTTTACTTAAATAAACTGTGACATCTCTTAATAGGCCCAAATAATCCTATTTTTTGTGTTCATTAGATACATTTTTCACTGCCTAATGTAAGAAGTAATTCACGTACAATGAAATGAGCCAGTCAAACATGTATCTGAGTTGGAGTGTATTTATCTTATTTCATCAATTGAAATATACTTAGTTTGTCCTCAAAACCATTTTTAAAATATTACAGTCTCCATTTACATGTTTGTTTGTTTGTTTGTTTGTTTGGTCTTCTAAAACTTCAATATATTGTACAATTTAAGTTGGAGCAATACATACACCAGTATTAAACAGAATATTGTATTAGGCATCATATCTGCTATTAAGGTTGAATACCAGCTTTTATTATAACTCCCTTTTTCAGGTGCTGAAATTTTACAAGATTTGTATATGCCCAAAGGTGAGCTTTCCTGAACATTTCAGCAAAATCCCACCTACTCTTTTTGAGTTTTGTTTGCTGGGATGCTGGTTGGGAAAAGGGGGGGAGGGAGAATGGGGCTGGGGGAAATATACCCTGGCTACATTTCCCCCCCATATATTCCTATCACAAGTACTGTGTGTCACTAACTCAGCATCTGAAGGAATCGGAGTCAAACATGGCTCATTTTTTAGATCTCTGAAAGAACAAGGAATTGGCATGGGAGTTATTTTTCAAAACTCTTTTATGCATGCACAATAGGGCTATTTCAAGGATCTCAGACTAAACCTTGGACACTGGAATCTGAAAACAATGGTTTTATTCTCACTTTCTGATTATTCTGTTTTAGGTCCTATTCAGCTGTGAGTATCTGGAAGCTCTTCAGCTGAAATTTGAAAGGACTTTAACCAACTATGCACATTTTTCAATATGCCCAGGATCTGGTAAAACATCATTCAGATGCTAAGGACTGGCTTTAATACTACTTTGCACTTAACAAAATAGTAGGTTAGACCTCAACACCCTTTTTGAGGTAAGAAAACATTATTCCCATTTGAAAACTAGGATAAATGAAACTCAGAGAAGTTAAGTGACATATCAAGAGCCCACGCATTTGTCTGTCTGTTAGGTCCATGCCTTTTCTATGGTGCCTCACAGGAAAAAACACAATCTCTCTTTGTTCCATTTTCTCCATCTGCAAAATAGGGATAATACTTACCCACCTTTGCAAAACCCCAAGATGTTTACAATAGAAGTCGTTTTAAGATTATGAATACTTAAATTTGAATGACCCAGATTTTGATATTGTCCTGAGTTTCTTAGTTGTTTGCAGTGCTGGTGCAGTCATACTGGTCCAAGGATCTGAGAGATGAGGTAGCTAAATACAAGTTTAGCTCAGACATTCTGCTTCCTTCCCCAGACTTGAAGAAGAGCTCTGTGTACCTTCCACCAACAGATGTTGGTGCAATAAAAGATATTACCTCACCTACCATGTCTTTGAGTTTCTCAGCCACATTCTGAAAATGATTGGATTTGTTTTAAATGGAGCACAGCTTTGGGTGTCATTGTACAATTTAATCAATAATCTATCTATTTAGTATCACAGGGTTTCAGTGTGATTGTCCAACATCAATGAAAATGTTTAGTTCTTTGGAACCCCAGAAGAGCAGAGTTCAATTAGTCTTATTTCATCATAGTAGGAATGTTAAGAAAATAACTAAGCTCACCGTATTTACATGTCAGAATTTGAAATACTTTGACAATTCAAGCTTCATTTTATTACAGCACAAGTAGAGTCTCTTCTCTTCTAGGAACAGGATTAAAAATGAACATAGCTGATAAAATGAAGTGTAGCTCATTTTAACACTATGTTTCAATGGCTGTGAAGTTATATTAGGGCAAATATTCATTTTTGTTATCCAATGGGAGATTTAATTCCTGACAGAAGCAGAGAGTAAATGCATGCCAAAAATGAGTGGAAGTTTTGCTTTCCTTTTTAGCATTTTTATTTAAAATGCACCCACATTGATTTTCTAATTTTAACATAGACAGTTACAAAACTTATGGGAGGGAGAAATCACACCACTCAAGAGCTGTGCCAAACCCAACAAGGCTCTATTTGCAATACAAACTAAATAATTCATGCAGGGTGCTGGAAGTAAACCAACTCCTGAACTTTTGACTGGAGGACAATATTTAAATGAATCACAACCCCCCACCAGAAACCCCTAACAAGCACCAATGATCCTCCCTCGACTCCCCATAACTACTGAGCTCCCCAACACCTTTCAAAACCAGGGTGGAAGGGGGAAATTGCTTGCTCTCCAATGGGGAAGTGAAGGCCATCCTTCTCAGAACAGAGATGAAGAAAGGTAAGGACCATCTACGAATGGCGTGTCAAGCTTTTAAGGTATAGGAAAGAAGACTGGCCAATTTCACAGCTTTGAGAACCTCCTTGGCCTATATTCATGAACATTTTGCAATAGAAGTCTGAAGTCTGTTCCCTCCCACTTCCTCCTTTGTCTGTCTTGCAAATTTAGATTGTAAACTCTTCAGGCAGGAACTCTCTCTTATTACATATTTGTACAGAGCCCAATCCTTGTTAGTCCTCTAGGTGCTATTATAAATCAAACAACAAAAATAATTAATAATAAAGTCTGCATCAGATCTGGACCTCACATCCATGTATAAGTTCAAGTGAACCCAAAGCAAATAGTTCACACAACTCTAAATCACATCCACTGGTGAAACCTCCCCCTTCCCCCCCCCCCCCCCACTTTCTCTCATTATTACAATTTTTTCAGAGCAAAACACATTTTTAATAAAACGTAACTTACAAACACCGATATTGTTGGGCAATTATGAAGATGCATATGTAGAGATCTGAGCACAGGGCCCAGAAGCCAATTCCAGTTCTAATTCCAGTTCTGACACAGAATCCTCCTGTGGCCTTAGAAAATCCACTTTGGCCCTGACCCTGGAAAGATTTGGGTGACATGAGTTTATGGACATATTTAGAGCTAAGCAGGTGCACAACTCTTGGCAGGATTGGGGCTTTAATACCTGTACCTCTAGTCCCCATGTGTAGGACGAGGATAACAACACTGACCTACTTTTAAGGATGTTCCAAGGATTGTCTGACGAGCTCCAATCCTGCAATTGATAACACACGGACAGACTGCTGTGCCCTATCAGTTGCAGGATCCGGGGCACATACAAGTGCTAACTATTTGAAAATGCTACTACATTAAATGTTAACATGCCACAGTTGTTACATGATCGTGTGTTCCACAGCCTCCAGTACCTGGCATAATATGAGAGATGCATTCAAAATACAAGTGCAATATGGGTGTAAATTAATATATACAAATACAAATACACACACACACAGTTCTAGAACTCACAGCTATGCAGTGGGGGAGAGAGAGAAAGAGAGGGCTGCACTTTCTAGCTTTCTTCAGACTTTTGTCTGAACGCTCCTTTGGGGAAGAAGCAAGAAAAATTACCTGAAGATGCAATTTTGAGCGACTGAATTAAAATAAAAAAATGGTCTCAGCCAAGCCATCTTTAAAAAAGGGAAGAAGGAGGATCCTGGGAACTACAGGCCGGTCAGCCTCACCTCAGTCCCTGGAAAAATCATGGAGCAGGTCCTCAAAGAATCAATCCTGAAGCACTTAGAGGAGAGGAAAGTGATCAGGAACAGTCAGCATGGATTCACCAAGGGAAGGTCATGCCTGACTAATCTAATCGCCTTTTATGATGAGATTACTGGTTCTGTGGATGAAGGGAAAGCAGTGGATGTATTGTTTCTTGACTTTAGCAAAGCTTTTGACACGGTCTCCCACAGCATTCTTGTCAGCAAGTTAAGGAAGTATGGGCTGGATGAATGCACTATAAGGTGGGTAGAAAGCTGGCTAGATTGTCGGGCTCAACGGGTAGTGATCAATGGCTCCATGTCTAGTTGGCAGCCGGTGTCAAGTGGAGTGCCCCAGGGGTCGGTCCTGGGGCCCGTTTTGTTCAATGTCTTCATAAATGATCTGGAGGATGGTGTGGATTGCACTCTCAGCAAATTTGCGGATGATACTAAACTGGGAGGAGTGGTAGATACGCTGGAGGGGAGGGATAGGATACAGAAGGACCTAGACAAATTGGAGGATTGGGCCAAAAGAAATCTAATGAGGTTCAATAAGGATAAGTGCAGGGTCCTGCACTTAGGATGGAAGAATCCAATGCACCGCTACAGACTAGGGACCGAATGGCTCGGCAGCAGTTCTGCGGAAAAGGACCTAGGGGTGACAGTGGACGAGAAGCTGGATATGAGTCAGCAGTGTGCCCTTGTTGCCAAGAAGGCCAATGGCATTTTGGGATGTATAAGTAGGGGCATAGCGAGCAGATCGAGGGACGTGATCGTTCCCCTCTATTCGACACTGGTGAGGCCTCATCTGGAGTACTGTGTCCAGTTTTGGGCCCCACACTACAAGAAGGATGTGGATAAATTGGAAAGAGTACAGCGAAGGGCAACAAAAATGATTAGGGGTCTAGAGCACATGACTTACGAGGAGAGGCTGAGGGAGCTGGGATTGTTTAGTCTGCAGAAGAGAAGAATGAGGGGGGATTTGATAGCTGCTTTCAACTACCTGAAAGGGGGTTTCAAAGAGGATGGCTCTAGACTGTTCTCAATGGTAGCAGATGACAGAACGAGGAGTAATGGTCTCAAGTTGCAATGGGGGAGGTTTAGATTGGATATTAGGAAAAACTTTTTCACTAAAGAGGGTGGTGAAACACTGGAATGCGTTACCTAGGGAGGTGGTAGAATCTCCTTCCTTAGAGGTTTTTAAGGTCAGGCTTGACAAAGCCCTGGCTAGGATGATTTAACTGGGACTTGGTCCTGCTTTGAGCAGGGGGTTGGACTAGATGACCTTCTGGGGTCCCTTCCAACCCTGATATTCTATGATTCTATGATTCTATGAAGTCACAACTCTTGGTCTCCTGAAAATCCCACGAAAACTATTTGACCGATGTCATCAAATTTAAATAATTCGCCTGACGTCACACTGGAAAAGCCAACCATGAACACCTCACAAATTATTATTTTGATCCAATTGTTAAGATAGAATTACAGCAAAAACTGCACTTTCCACCTTTATTAAAGCAGTGACCCTGGCAGCACTCTTTTGTGCTGGACTTTTTATATCTTCAAGCCTATTAATCAGATGGCAGTTCAAACTGATGTGCTTCAAATAGCTGACCCTGGCTAGTGCTTTAATTACTTGTATTAAATGGTAATTAAGACTTTTCACATTCAAGTTTAATTTAAAAAAATTAAGTGTAAAATGCAGTTGTCTAATAAAGAGTTGTATTCTTTACTGTGCTTCAGCATGGACACCAAGGATGCAGCAATTTACTATTGACAAGCACTAAAGGAGCAGGTCATTTCACAAGTATAGTGCGGACAAAGGTGAACCGGGCAACTGATGAAATCTGTGGCCAAGGCGAAATAGCAATCTCTGAGCCAAATGGTAATAAAGTTACTGAAATGAAGCAATGTAACTTCTAAAGTGAGCTGTCATAAGCAGGATACAGGCTTCACAGTGGCTTGTCTGAAGTAATTAAAACATTGTTCCTTAAGAACCAATCAAAATGGCTAACCCCACCACTGACAGTGTTCGTAGGCAGAACCAAAGAGCAAAGATAATAAGGTAAAAACAAGTAAGAAAGCCACCCAGTGGCAACTATAACTAATCTTCTCTAAAATGGACGTACACGCATTGTAAGAGGATAACTATTTGCTGAAGTTGCAGTAGGTTGTATAAAGTAAAATTTCTTTTATTATTGTTTTCTGGTTCAGCATTACTACTCCACCTTGATGAGGGTTTTATAATGTAGATGAATCAGTACAAACTTAGTTATTCAAACTTCAATATCCAATATTCCTGGTTTACCAAAAAGAAAGTTATTTTCCACCCCTCAGTATCTATTAATGACATTGATAATTTAATAATTGTCTAGAGGATAGGCACTAGACTAGGAGTAAGAAGATTTGAGTTCTGTTCCCAGTTCTGCTACTAACCTGCTGTGTGACCTTGCACAAGTCACTTCACCTCTCTGTATTTCTTTTCCCCCCCAACTAAACTTTGTCTGTCTTGGCTATTTTGAGTATAACCTCTTTGCAACAAGAACAGTCTCTCACTACATGTTTTTACAGTGCCTTGCACAATGGGGTAGCTATCTCAGTTGAGACTTGTAGATGCTATTGCAATAATAAAAATTCATTCAATTATCTGAAAACATGCTTATCCAAATTTATTCAGTGTCCCTATAATATTCTGATATAAAAATGTGCAGCTTACAAAAACATTTTAATATTAATATCTGGTGTGCAGTTTAGTGACTGAATTATTTATTGATTTTCATAAAATTAAGAACACTTGTAACACAGCTCTTAAAACACTAACAATGGAATTACTTAAATCACGTGTCTAAAAGGAGACACAAGGAAGTCCATCTGGTTTAAGGCCTGATCCAGCAAAGCATTTAAGCATGTACTTAACTTTAAGGACATGGGTAGTCTCATTGAAGCCCTTAAAGTTAGATATTTGTTTAAATAGCTTGCTGAACTGGAGCCTTACAGAACAGCTGAGCTCAATGTTCATGGATGTTAAGCAAAATATTTATTATTGGACAATTTTTTTTAAAAGAACATTTTAGCTGCTTATATTACACATAAGTTATCAACTATAGAAACAGGCCACCAAATATTTTAGTCTTTTAAATGCAAAAGAAGAATAAAATATTTTTAAAAGTACAAAATGTTTCCATCACAAGGAATTACATCTTTGAATATAACATTATTTCCTTTATATTTAGGTGATAAAACTGTAAATCTCTCTTTATACTAAATGCCCTCCCTAAACACATGCAAACACCATATGTGAATAGGACCTATGAATTATCATTTATGTGGAATGTAAGCGATTTTTTCAAATACATGCATTTAAAATCATAAATGGAACCATTTACGCTGAGCAAAAACCAAAACACATATCCCTCAAAGTTGAATGAAGCAATATTACAAGCATTGGAAAAAAAATTAGGTTTGCTATCCAGTTGTGTTTTGTATAAATTTAATCAGTATTTTCAAGTAATATCCAAACTGAGCTAAAGAAAGGACATATGAATAGTAATTAGAAACCAGTAATACATTTATACACAGAAGTAAACAGTAACTGAATTTTGAAGCTGTATTTATTTAGACTTAAGTGGGGAAGAAACATTATTAAAAAATAATCAAGATTTGGTTACTAAGGCCACAAACTATAATGAAATGCCACACTGAGAGATACCAATCTTCCATATTTTAACAAAATATAATTTAACAATGAAATGAACTAACCTGTAGCTCATGCATTTTAGTTCGGTGGTTTTTGTTTTGATTTTTTGAAAGCATATTAGACCATCCCCAAATTAGAAATTATTCTGAAAGCAGTGACAGAAAAGCAGAGTTAATTTTCATGGAAGCCTTACACACATTTATTTTGGTAGTGGTCCAACTCCTGTAAATTCAGCTCATGTAGAATTGTATGCCCTGAAGAATGGGAAACAAGTCTATCTAGAATTAAGTACTATTTCTAGGATTATATGCCATGAGTGATGGTGGGCTAATGGCCCCAGCTAGATCACATGGTTTCTATTCATCCTCTGAACAAACCTAAAAGCTAAGAAAAGAGAATGAAAACAACTGATGTCTTCCTTACTCCCATAAGTTTTTACAGTCCAAAGTCAATCCTGAGGTACAATGTCAATTTTATTTTTCTTACATAAAATCATATTCACCAGTGGGACTTGACGACACTGGCAAGAGACACAATAATAAAATTGCATAGGGAATTTGGTATTGCACCACTTACCACTATCAGTAAATGACTACTTGCTTCATAGACTTTCTACTTATGCGAACCACTTCCCCCACAGGTAAAGCTAAAACGTTCACAAAAATCAGCCAGAAATAAACCATAAGCAAAAAACCTCCAACAACTTGTTGTTTAATAAAGAAACATCCTAAATGAATCCCTCTTCTCCTGGAGTTTTGAAATTTTATCAAATTTCTCCTTCTTGCACAGAAAAGGTTTCTAGTTTCTCTAAGATGAGAGTTCAGTTACCATAACTAATGTCTGTTACTAGCTTTAGAATTCTAATTGTGTTTAATACAGTTTCATATTTCATCAAAGTACAAAATCAATACCATTTGTCCAGCATACAGGAAAAATGGAATCTATAAACTGCTCTTATTGAGTAATTAAACACCTATTATTGTCATGAGTAGTGAAACAATGAATTTGATAGATAAATTTTTGCAAGAAAATACTGCCGTGATTAATACCTCCCTACGTATTAAATAAAAATGCCTGCCTTTTGTGCAGTAGTGCTGGCAGAAGAACAGAAATGAGAGAAGTAGTAGTTGCCAGTACCACAATAACAGGCTAACCTTGAACTGAACTCCTTTCCTCAAGAAATTAAATGCTGTAGCAGGACTTTAAATCCCTCCACTTAGAGCTCATTTGTGTTCCATGTAACCTGCAGTTCCTGAAGAGAACTCATTATCTTCTAAAGAAGAATCTTTTATCATATCTTTACAAATGTGTATATTGTTTCTGCAAAAAGTATTTCATATCAGAAAAAGAGATAAAAAGAGTATTAACCGTGTAAACAAGGCAAAAAGACTTGTATCGTTAAGACACTATTTCTGCTTCCTGGGAATTAAAACACAGAGTACAGTGTTAGAGAAAAGAGAGCGTGGTTAAAGAAAATGTACCTTTACAACAAAATTTTAATCTGTTAGACTGATGCTAAAATGCTTTTCTGTTGCTATATGCCTGTACTGCACACACACAGCCCCTCCCCCAATGCCCCTCCTGTAGCTTTGGCTTCATATATTTTTTTCTTTTCACTTAGAATAATGCACTAGGAACAACTATAGAGTACAAAAGATGAATCTACGGATCTGACACTTGTAAAGGGTAACCCTATTTCACAAAGTGAGATGGGACAAAAAAGAAAGAAAAAAAGGCCACAGAAGCAATAACTGCTCACCGAATTACCATTAGATTGTAAGATTTACAAGCCAATGTACAGTAAATGCATATGTAATCTAATATCTAATGGAGTTTGTCCTCTAAAAGAATATAGAGCAGATCTTCGCAGCCTAAGAACGATGCAGGTTATCTATTTTTCTTTACTTATTTTATATTTGTAAAAACAAAAGACAAATCATTTACCTAAATCCAGCATTTTTATACATATTAAAACAATGTTACAAACCGATACTAAAAACAACATACTATATGAGGAAAGGCTTTTGTTTTTTAGTTTAATCAAACATTCACATTCTTCAGAAAGGATGAAAAAGGGGTTTAACCGTAGCCAATATTCCCTTCACAGGAATCTTGTAATAAAAGCAGACCACATATTATAAATTTAGTTAAATGATATGATCTGGTGCAATTTAATGAAAGGTCTTTTTATTTTTGTAATGCACTTGATTAGAATTTGCAATGTCTTTTTGATAAGATATTTGAGCTAAGTTTCAGATCGTATTAATCATTAGAGCCTTAATCATCCATAACACTTACATTCAGATAATAGTGACAACATGAATAGGATTCATGAAAGGCATTATTATTCGTGATCGATAGCATTTTGTCACCACTTTGATTGTTCTTATTCATATCAGCAAAACTGTTGAATGAGTTAACTTTAGAAAATAACATGGTAGCTCAAGCAATTATTTCAAACTTCACATAAGAAATCAATAGAAGCAACTGCTGGTATTTAATACCTATGTATACATTGGTTACAGAGTTCACAAACAGTACGCTATATTACCTTAGAATAAATAATCACATGCTGTATCAGGTGACTATGAAGTGACTCATGCCTCTAATAAAAATAAACTATTTTAGGTAGAAGAGGGAACTTCTGAAATGGGTAAAATAATCCAAAGAATAGCAAGGCAATCCTGCTACACTTCATTCTTCACTTGGATAAGTTTTATTTTTCTTAAACTTCAACTTTCACATTTAAGAGGCAGAATCTAAGTTATTATCCTCTGATCTAAAAATAAATTAGGACCATTTTGCAATTTTTTTCCATTATCTGAATTTTACAGGAATAACAAGCAACGCACAAGATCAGCAATGATAGCCTTGTTCTTTCAAACCTTAGTGAATCAAGTTCACTAAAGGTGAAGTAGTGGAATTAGCAGTACAAGTAGCTGTGTCATCAAAGCCTTCCGAGAGGTAGTATATGGAAATGCCTAAACAAATAGTAGCATAAAAGCTGTATATAGAAGAAAGGGCACTCCCAACATTTTTCATTAGAACAATTCCAATTTCTGTTTTATGATGTAGCATTATATTATGGGCAAAATACAAAATCCTGACTCTAAAGTACTCTAAATGTGAATGGGTTAAAGCTACGCTACAGTGAACCAGAGAATTTCAAGAAGCTGATGAAGACCAGTTGACCACCTGATACTTTTTCACCAGGGTGATAAAACTAAAGGATTGCTTTGATTTGCTTGAAGGATTACTTTCTATAGTTAATTGTTTAAAGTGCACAGTCTTAACAAAAAGAGAAAAAATATCAAGTAGGTTAATGCAGAGTGAGCTAATTGCAAGCTGATTAAATTGTGCAAAGCAAGAGAGATTTCTAGTGTTACATACCATCACAAGGGCTAGTCTTTTCCACCCTGCTGCTGCAGCAAACAAGCTGATTTGCTAACAAAGTGGTCAGCTCGGGCATTTGCACAGCATCTCAGTAGGTCCACAGGCGGCTGCTTCCCATGCAGAGAATCTCAAGCTCCATTTTCCAATCTGATTACACGGCTCCTTATTTCAGCAGCCTTAAATCTTCATGGCAGTTTACCAACATTTTCATCACTTTTTCTTTTACAAAGCAAAAGAACTGATAAGCTCTCAGGTATCCAGGATTTCATAGTCGATGGCTGGCAGGCAGCCAGCTTCCCTCACCACACAACTGATTCGGGCCACAATGCAAAAAGCACAGTGAATTTACCAGACATCACAAAACTATTAGAATTTTGCAGTGTGTACAAGTCAGCAGCATGTTTCTGTCTTTACACAGACTGTTCCGTTTAGTCACATCTAGGAAATGCCTAGACGTAATAAGAATACTGCCAAAAGAAGCAATTCGAAATCAAATGAACACATGTTTATGAAGAAGGTACTACACTAACTAAATTGCACTGGCAATTTAGGACATGTGTTGTTAAGAGCATAATAGAGAACTGAAATGAGCATCAAGATATTTTTGAACCATAGTATAAATAAACGCTTTGAACGATAAAAGAACAAAAAGACAAAAATTAAATTTACACTGTTAATTCCAAAATATAACAGTGTAAATAACTTATGCTGGTTTATATCTGCAACTATCAAAAAACCTGAAGGTGCACTGCAAACATATACACAACAACAAAGCGAGGTACCAATATAAACTGCAACTCCTGTAAATCTTAAGGAATTCCCATGACCAAAACAAAAGGGAACTTTCTTTTTTCTCTTATTTTTATGCCAAAAAAGTATGTTTTTAAAGTTAAAATAAAACAATTACAAGTCTTTCGTTATGACAGCCAAGGCTCAGCGTTCCATTCAAACAATTGATATTCTATTTATTATTTGCATAAGCTCCCTAAAGCAGAGTCTGAAAATGTGAAGTCAAAAGAATCTAGAATACAAATCTTTTTTTCCAAGCAAAACAAAACATTTCTTACCCAATTATTAACTCAGATCATGACTACAGAATCCCACCCAAGTTAAATTTGAAAGATTTTTTTAAAGTGTATTTAGGTAAGTGCTATTTTGTATAGTGTCAGTTTTATTATAATAGACAGTGGGGCTAATAGAGAGGGAAATTATCAGTTATGGGGGGGGGGGGGATTTTAAAAGTACAACTAAGCTAGTGCGATGGCTCAGTACTCCAGATCACCAGTGTATTGACCCTCTGTATCTCTGAGTCATTAGCTGGAATCCCAGCTCTGCCTATAGGAGTAGGGATTTGAACTCGCACACCGATGTGGTGAGATTCAGGATCTTGAGCATGCCAGACAGAAGGGTCATTCTCCTCAGTGATGAGGAGGACGGTTGCCCCCTGGGGAGGGGAAAACTAGATGAGTGACTGTCGCACGATTCAAGCAATGGACATGCTGCTGACTCAGGAATGGACACTGACAGGCACCACTGCTTCAGTCCAAATCACTCCTAGTGGGAGTTGTTTTAGGGCACTGGTGCTGACAGGTACATGCAAAAGTCAGAGGGAAATTATATACATATACATGTATGCGTATATCTCTATATAGATACACACGTGTGTACGCTATGGGTAGATACTGAAATAGGCAAAATTGTTTTATTTTTCTAGCATTAAATTTTCAGCTTTGGCAAAACATTCATATCACAGTATTTTTTCTATATACACAGAGACATAATTTTACACAGACTAGGGAATGTGTATGTATAACACATACATATGTGCTCTAGCATGCATACAGGACTGCCAACTTAAAATGTCATTCTCAAATTTATATGCAAATTCTACTTCTGCTAAAATAAAAACATATTTCAAGTAGTTTATGATGCCAACACATTATTCCCATGAATGATTCCTAGTAAACTGTTTATGCCAACTGCCGGTTGCTTTTGTTTTGTTTTTATGATTTATTAGATGGTAAACGAACCCACTTAAACTATAGTTGTCTGTATGAATCAGTAATTTTCATGTTTCTAATTAAAATGTAAACAGTGTAATGAAGACATCAAGTTTTTAGGCAAATGTCTCATCCAATGCCACTTGGGGTATGGTAATTACTGGAGCAGATCTATGGATGCTCCTGAATCTTCTACAAGTCCAGATTAAAAGCATTACTGCTAAACCTTGCCTTTCACACCAGGGAATTGTGTGCTCTAACCTATTCCTAGTTTGCTTACAGATGCATATCGGCACTACCCTTTATAACCAGTCATTAAAAAAATGTAAGTTTACCACATAAATGGAGCAATTTGTGTTAAAAAAGTAATACAGGATTTAAAAGAAAACCTGCTTTCAAGTTTATGATTACACATAACCATGGAATTAGATGTTTGTCAAAAACTCATCAACTAACTGCTCCGTTAAGAAAATAAAACCAACTAAAAATCACTAGTTTGCATGACTGGGATTTTTATTTAAAAGGACACAATTGAGATTTTAAGAGTTAGAATTAAAATGATTGTTTCTCCACAATTCTTGTTCCACATATTTGTTTTTAAACCTGCTATTTAGAAAAATACAAAAATTATTTTGTCCCTTCACAGAGGGTAAGTGTAAGTGGCTTAGATTCCTTATCCCTTCAAATGCAAAATGTGTTTGATGTGCCATTGAAAATCTTTTGTCATTTTTGTTTCCGTCTCAGTATCTGTATGTGAAATTTGTCAGAATTTATCCTAAAGCAAATGACCTCTCTTACATATACTGAAGTAATACAAGTCCTCTCCTGCTTACAATTGTTAATTGAGCCTGTCTGCTACAACATCTCCCCCCAACCAAATAAATCAGCGTGCTTGTTTTACATATTTACTGACAAGCACTTGAATAGTCCTCTATTTTATTATAACACAGGGAAGGGGTGTCTCCTTGAAGTAATACATCTTCTCTTTCTTGTTGTGCTATAAGTAGTTAAAGCTGCAATCCACAGTAATATAAAGGGGTCTAAAATGCCTGGTACAAGGAGATTTTTTCCCCCACTGGACTCATAGTCCATATTCTGACTGGTATGGCCAATTTTCATATTATTTTTACATAAATGCTAGACAAGCGTGTCTGCTTTGTAAACCTAGATTGTGGAGATGAGAGTGCAAAGAGAGAGAGAAATTGTGTAGTAGTGTGCTATTTTACAGTCTATGTTTTATTATTAAAGTAGTATATACAAATAAATGTGTATTCCCTGTCAGGAAAATCTGATCTTAGATTGCACCAAACCATAAAACATCTGGTCCCTAAATCAAACTCCTCAGCACAGTAAAGTAAAATGTTACATTTAGGTGTTTGCTTGAAATGTATTCTTCCAGCAATAGCAGATTAAATTAGAAAAATAGTATTCTGAAGGCTAACGCTTCATACCATAGTTGTGTTCTAAATGACAAGGGTTACAAGCAAAAGCATCGCTTTTATTTAGCTTTGTGGAGAGAGAAAAAAAAAAAAAGCAGCGCTCAACAACATTTTATTGAAATGTGGATTAAGACAATGGGAAAATCCTCGCCTTCCCTCCAGTTCCGAGGCCACTCTAATCAGGTGTAATTTTTAATGAACACTAGTGGTTAGGTGCGCATTCAGGGTATTTCATTAAGAGGTTATTCATTTAAAATAAACATTTCAACCATATCAAGCTGTAACCTTTCTTGAAATGTAAATGAATGGTTTAAATGAGAAGATTAATAAAGAAGGGAGTTCCAATTCCAAGCATGGCATGCTATGTATTTTTTAAAATTTGTCTATGCCAGATGCTGTCAGTCAGAACAAAAAACTGTCCAAGCAGACAATCTGTGCGTCTGAATGTTGATCATGTTGGAAAGTAAAGGGGGGGAGGGGGGAGAGTGTGTCAAGGATTCATGGTCCTTCATCTTTGCAGTAGAGCAAACACGTCTCTCAGTATAGCGACAGACAGCTGCTTCCACTTTCTAATGTGCCCTAACTTAGATCACTGAAAGAATTGTCAGCACTCAGAGAAACACACAAAGATAACACAGCCAGCTGCCATGAAGGGGGAAACAGCACAGCTCAGAAGAAATGGGATTTGTTCCATTTGCATGATGCTGACTCCCTTGGGCCCCTTTCTTTCAAATCCAAAGCACAAAAGACAATACTTAACATATTTGCTTAAAGATGACAACCTCATGTTGATTTCATTTAGATGTAACAGTGTCAGGATTACAGATATAAGAATATATTATATTTGTAACGGAGACTGACAAATGTATCCATCAGTGAAACTGTCTGATTCATCTGCTTATACAGCCATTTTACCATCCCAAGGGTGCCATCTAAGTAGTAACTTTAGAAGACTGAAGGTCTAATTTTATTACACCACATTTCAACCTACTAAACAATATTATTTCTAAAATAGATCATTTTTATTGGAAGTCTCCCTGATGAAAAATCCAGTAGACATGGGAGGATTTATTAACTGTATGGGTCCTTTGAACTCAATATACTGCCCATTTTAAGCAACTTCCTTTATATACGGTCAAAACCTAAGATCACATAATTGAAAGTGAGTTTAACACATATAATAACAGTATCATTTTAATATTATATCGTGGTATCTATTTTAATAATACATCATAGTCTGTCACTATTTGAAGAGCCCTTGCTTGGTATTCTGAAACTGTTTACTTAGACAGCTTTAATGTACACTTGCCTCAGTGTTGTATCAATTCTTCAATAGGAACTCTATAAATAATTATTGTTCTCCGATACATTTTGGTCATCTACATTATGTGATTTTTGCTTTAACTATTCATTGGGCAGCCTAGAAGACATGTGAATGATTTAAAACTGAATAGACTAGCCACGAGTCATTACAATACAGTACAGCTATGGAAACGGAGATCCAAATTGAAGTGTGCATGCTTCTATGATCCTCTTTTCTGTACAGTTGTATGGATTGGCTCCTTTTCAAAGCAAATGAAACAATGAGGCGATGGCTTGACTTTGTTTCCAAATGCATTTCTTTGAATTGTTAGAGGGGTTCTTCCCGCCTTCCATCCCTCCAAATGAATGTGAATAATGAAATGCTGGCTACATGTGCTGCTTTGTCCAGAGGAACTCTAAACTGCTTGTTGCTATCTGCTGGCACATAAGAATTGCACTGTAATTCACTAGATTGGAGTTGTTTTGTAAAATGGAGTTAACTGCTGTACGTGGAATTTCAGCACAGCAGATGGTTACCAATCATTATTTTCAATTTGTTTAGCTTCAAGTAATGTAGGGTGGGATGAGAGTTGGGGGGAGGGGTTAGCAGACTGGCTTTCAATAAACTAGTGCTAGGTAGTATAGCACACACACAAAAATGTCTTTCCTTCCAAACTATAGTGAAGCTAAGCAAAAACTGATTTGATAGAAAGAAAACACACATTTTAAAAAGGGGCATTTACGTGTTGGTCAGTCATGCTCTATTTGTGAACTAGAGTACATTTTAAATATTAGAAATGGATTGTAAAGTTTCCAAAGATAAATTGTCTCTATTCACGTCTTGCCATCATTCATGTTTAAATCACTCTTCTATAAGTGGCTCAGTTGTCCAACTGGAAATGGAAAAGGAACCATTTATGGACTAGTGCACATGAACAAAATTAAGCTGTAAATATCTGGGCAGGGCCATTATTGAAGTCTGGAAACATCTGGGCCTGAAGCCCAAGCAAAGCCCCACTCCCACCATGTTCTGGTAATTGCTTAGATGATTTATAAACTTGCTGTTTCCATTAAAATAGCTTTAAGATAAATGAAAGCCACTGAATTTCTGTGTGTGCATGCATGTGTGGCGGGGGGAGGGGAGGGCAGGGGAACATCTCACCTTTCTTTGGAAAGATGCAACATTCCTGCTTCAAAGACAGCACTCACACCTTTCTAAATTCAGACCAAACACATAATACTACAAGAGATGTGCCCATCTAGTCACAACATTTGAGTAGCTGGCCATACGTTGAATTGTTTAGGGACTTAATATCTTCCTATCAAAATTCATTTTTAAGGATTTTGTTATACACTTGTTGGGCTTTTTTTTTTATACTTCTTATTAAAAATAATATATTGGCAGCATATTCATGAGATCCATCTGAGAGAGTCTACATACCTTAACTATCCTGGTTGACTCAGTGCGCATCTCCCCAGAAATGGAGCCAATACTCAGCATTGATCAAGCAGGCTTTTGATGAGGTCATAGCACCTGAGATCAAGTCTAGTTTTGAAAACATTCATCGAAAATGGTTTTCAGAAAAATCTGAAGACAGGAGCTGTATTTCTGGACCTGACAGCAGCATATGACACAGTTTACCACACAGGGCTCTTACTTAAATGGTCAAGATCATTCCCAGTATGGTTAGTCAACATAATTGACCTTCTCCTCCGCAACAAACATTTCCAAATGCACACAGGAGACAGAATTAGCTTGTGGAAAGATAAGCCAATGGTCTACTCCAAGGTTCTGTGCTGGCACTGACTCTTTTCAACCTGTATGAATTTAAGCTCATCCAGTCCCATAAGTTCACATTCACAGACGACATTTAATTAGGCATCCAAGCATGATCATTCCCAGAACTTGAAGGCTCCCTAAAGGCTGATTTGATTAAGATGGCCAAATACTGTAGTTGGTTGCATTTACAATCAAATGTGACCAAGACAATTTCAAGTGTGATCCATCTTTACAACACAAGAGCAGACCAAGAACAGAATGGATATCACTTGAAACATGAATCCTACCCAGTCTACCTTAGAGTAACCGTAGATAGAGCTTTCACATATCTTAACCCCTGAGGAAAACTGTGGCTAAGGCCACAGCCCAATGTCACACATCATCACAACTGACCTCTGACCAGATTTGATGGTGGTCTGAGGGCTCTGCACTTTGTTGATGAGGCTGCCACAGATTGACTTGCAAGCTCTACATCTGATAAGATGACCCTTGTGCCACATGACTAAAGCCAAGGTCAGCAGAGGCACTTAGGCTTGACTCTTCCCACCCCATTACTATGAAAGAGATGGAACAATAGATAGGGTATTCGCCACAAGAACCTCTTCCATTCTGGAACTCGCTCAGCCCAAACCTGTCAAGTTTCAGGGCATATTGTAAAAGTCATCTATTTTAGTAGGGCTGCTGAGAAAGGTTGAGGGTACTGGTTTTCAGGTGGAGCGGGATAGGCATATGCTGTCATCTCTCATATATTGGCTGCTAGGCTACATTTTATTTCTTCTTTACTAGATCGTGTTGCTGGGTGATATTCTGTGATTGTAAAGATAACTATTTTCAGAGCACAAGATCTTCACTATAAAAAAAGACGTTTTATATTTTCTACATCTATTTAAAATAAATATGCTAACTGCACTTTCAGCACTCTCCCACCACCGTTACTACCTCTTCATATAGTATCCAAAAAAGCCATATGGCTTAGATATGGAAAAGGATTAAAAATGCAGTTCTCCAAGTGCTACACTTTTTCACGTTATTGAAGTTTCTATGTCATGCAGCCTATTGCACAGCCCCAACATGCAATTCTCCACTAAAAACCACGCTGGATTTCTAAGGTTAAAGAAAAACACACACTAGACAACTCTTAGGGGGAAAAGCATCAGATGAATCACGCTGCAGCACCACCATTTTTTCTCCAGTAAGTTAGCTATGCTTTGTCCGTGGATCGTTAAGATGTAAAAATATGAATCAGCACTTTCCAGGATTGGGCTCTGTCTTAATAAAAGGCTTCTGCTTTCTCATGCAGCTAGTGTTATCCTTACACTGTTGATCATCCATTCACATTATGCAGCAAGGAGAACGAACACTTTGCATATATGACTGTATCAAACTCGGAATTCGCTAGTGAATCCTGCATGTTGTCAATTGTTGACTCTCAAAGCTATCTGTCTTACAGACCTTGGTTTAGCTTCACCTATGAAGACTGCATTTAAATTTTTTTTTTAAATAGTGCTTTTCAAAAAGAGAGAAAGAACTGGTTGACAAAGGATTAAATGTAGGTCTCTTGACTATAGTCTAGGTGACCTACAAAATGAACCAAAGTACTCCCTTAAGCTTTTACTTCCATTCTTAGATTCTCCCTCATTCTTTATTATGCTGTCTAGAACTATGTTGTGCTTCCTTATTGTTGAGATTATCTATCCAGCTTGAAATGTAAAGCTGTAAAGATGTGATGTATTCATGCAATTAACTAAGCAAAATTTGTCTATAGCAACACTCTTATCTGTGTAATAACCTGGAGGGCCTAGGTTCAATCATCAACAACTGTAGATATTTTTCTCTTACACAGAGTGTGCATGCTCAAACTGAATTTCAATATGAATTGCCAAGATAACATCTAGAAGTGTTTCAGTACTAAAGTGCTGCAATTGGGGGGGAGGGGCACAACTAGTAAGCCTTCAGTAAAGGTTATTGGCTTGGTTGGTGACATTGTGTATGAAAGGATCAAAAATGGAATTTTTTGGGCAGGAAAGGAAAATGGTTATTTCATGATGCCAGAGCCAAGAATCTTTTGTCTTTTTTTTGGGGGGGGGGGTGTTTGTTTGCTGACATCTCCAGGTTTGAAGGAAAACCTGAAATTGAAATATTGGGCCTGAGTATCCTCTCTCCTACACTAGTTTTGTGGCCGTGTAACTCCACTGATTTCAATAGAGCTACACCACAACAACACTGGTGTATTGGAGTGGAGAATCATGGTCCCCAACTAATTATCATTTGAACATTTGATCAATTCTGATTTCCTTTAAATTCTATAACATCACTTGCTATAGCACTAATGACAGATACTAGAAGGAAAACGGGGCATTCACAGAGACCAAATGCATAAAGCAACTGAACTTAGGACAAAGGAGAGCTCCTGAGTTTAACCCCAGATGAACTCTTTATTACCTAGATTTTAGTACAAAATAAGTTAACAAGTTCAAATATGTTCACACCTACAGTTCAAATACCATAGGGTTGATTCATGGGGTGTATTATATATATATGGACAGTTTCATTGGGTTAAGACAGGTTTCAGAGTAGCAGCCGTGTTAGTCTGTATTTGCAAAAAGAAAAGGAGTACTTGTGGCACCTTAGAGACTAACAAATTTATTAGAGCATAAGCTTTCATGAGCTACAGCTCACTTCATAGCTGTAGCTCACGAAAGCTTATGCTCTAATAAATTTGTTAGTCTCTAAGGTGCCACAAGTACTCTTTTTCTTTTTATTGGGTTAAGAGACATCCATTAATTGTTAAGTCAGTGAAGTGATTACACCAATTGCTCATTCATCACATTTGATTTGATTCTTTGACCTCATAGAGGTTATCACTTAAAATAAATAAATACATACATACATAAAATTACCACGGCAAGATATTTGACTCCAATATTTTTATTTTAAGTAAAAATAGGTAATGGTACATGTTTCTTTTTAGAAACTTTGACCACTACACATCCATTTCTTCTTAAATTCCTGTCTTGTTATTAAAAAAAGCACACAAATCTTATACTTAAAACAAAAGTTTTAACTTTCTAAAGCGCATTGCACCGTGCAGATCTGTATTCACTCTTGAAGGCTAGACAGAATGAGGCTGCTGGAGGATTAGAATGCCCTCTAGAGGCTGGATGTCTGGCTAACCTTTTTGGTATTTTGCAAAATGCAGAGGAAGCTATATGTATTGTTCATAGGTTCAATGAGCACTCTTCTTTAAAGACATATATTCTCAGACAACTTAAATATTAATACTGCAAACAAAACCTATACAGGGTTCCTGTCTACTATAAATATGACTAGCACAGGAAGGCATAAATTAAAAATCCATTATTTAATCAGATCATAGGTGCTTGGGCACAGTGCCTAAAATGTACAGATCATCTGGATTTCAAATGAACCTGCCACAGATGTACTTTAAAAAAAAAAAAAAAAAAGGAGATTTATTCCTATCTACTGAACAGTGACTCAGTTAAGATTCTAATTATAATATATTTAAAGTACCCACAAAAATTATTGCTATCCACACATACAGTTCTATATAAACTGTGTGTGTAGACTTCCAAGAGGCAAAAATATTTTGAAGGTAACTTTGAGGCCAAATTCTACTCTAGTATGCATATAAAGTTATTCTGTTCTTACACCAGTTGAGGATATAGCCCATGGAGTTCTTAATAACTTAGCCCCACCTGCATCTGTTGAGCAGAACTCACGACATAGATACTATAGATTGATGATTGATTTGTTTTCTTAAATGGTACATTAATTTTTATTCTTATTATCTTACTGTTGACAGCAAGTGGATCCTATTCAGCTTCTCATGAAATAAAACTTGTTTGCCTGAAATTCTGCATGTAACCATCCTCAACACCACCTGAAAAAATCTATAACAGCAAATTATACTACAACATAAAAGAAATGTTTCCTGACAGCAGTCATCCTAAGCAAAATGTGCATATACAGTGTTTGATTTCTTCCAGCAATTTTCTATTAGGTAATGAATACATTAATGGCTATCCAGTTATCATGTTATAGTCTTCTGCATTAACACAAAAGTTTGCTATTCATTGATTTTAAAAACAAAAACAAAAAAAAACTAGTAACACATAAATGCAAAAGAAAGAAAATAGTTATTTTCACCTCTAAATGGATAGTTAAATGATAAATTAACATCATTAATGAAAACCTTACAATACTACCATACTTGATTTGCCTGTGGAAATCACCATTATACGACAAAGCATATAATCTGTTCTGATTGGTGAGGGGGAAGAAGTCAGTTATTAACTACTACTAAATGAACAGTTTTCCAGTGCAGTTGTCTTCTAATTAAATCTAAGTGTGGAGCACAGTCACCGAGATGTGCTATAATAATTTGTTTGGGCTGTATTTTTCTCCCTTTGTTTTTCCTTCTCATGCTCTTTTTTGTTTTATTTCTTTCCTGCTTAGCAGAATACCTTGTACCTTTTGTAAAGTGAGCAAGAAAAGAGTTTCTTGCAAATTCCACGCAAAGGCATGTATCAGTGGCCATCCCCCTTTACCCTCTTTAGAAATGTAGCTTACCAACTTCTTAATTCTTTCTATTGACAGGTACCAGCTCAAAACCTCAGTATTGTATCCCAATCTCTGTTAAAAAAAAATCCAATCTTACTGATGATAGTTCAATTATTAACAATAAGATAGCTAAGTCAATGGTGCAGAACAATATCCAGTGATTTTGTATTTCAGTAGTAAGTACTTGCAGAGAAAACTAAAATTAGTCATAAGGTCTTTGCAATTTAGCTCCCAGCAACTCATAATAAAGTTACCCTATCACGAATGCAACCACATACTGATATTCAGAAAGCTTAGCACCCAATGAGGATGTTTTTAAGTAGTTGTCAGTTTCTAATCAGTTTATGACCTTACAAACAACAAAAACTCATCTTAGTTAGAGATGGA
This sequence comes from Dermochelys coriacea, assembly GCF_009764565.3. NCBI lineage: Eukaryota > Metazoa > Chordata > Testudines > Dermochelyidae > Dermochelys > Dermochelys coriacea. The sequence continues at coordinate 35,793,217 of NC_050078.2, forward strand.
AATGATTTATTAGATCATGGAGTCTATCCCCTGTCATTACAGCATATAGTTTACCTGATAGAAGACATAACAGATATTAAAATGGAACAGATTTAAAAATTTTATTAAAGCTAATGTTTAAAATCAAATTTACACAAGTTAAGAGAGAAGGTACTATACATCTGGGGTTGAGTTTGAGTTATGAGAGGTTACAAATATCGGTTACAAGGTTCACAGGATACATACATAGCACATAACCAGCATACAGCCAGATTGGGGTGTGGGAATTTTTAAAGCAGCAGTGAATAAGTGAGCTTGGGTATGCCCCACCACAGAATGTATTTAGAGTCCAAGTCAGTGTTGTCGTAGCGAATAGGTAGATGGGTGAGGTGCGTCCCTTGGTTCGTCAGGGGAGAAAGTGGGTTATTTTCCCTGACCAGTGGTCTTGTGTATTCGTTCTACTACTGACGGTGTACCCAAATATGCTCTGTTTAGATGTCTCTGGACCATCTGATAGTGTCGGACACCATGAGCTGTCTCATGAGCCGGGCGTAGCGCCAATCGACTCCACACGCTCTCAGCACTGGCTCATTGTGGGAGTCCCACGTGCCCAAAGCTCCGATGACCAGGGCGTGAATCTGGACCTCGAAGCCCTGGGCTCTCAGGGCGTCAGCCAGTGGGGTGTATTTCAGCAACTTCCGAGCTCGGGCCTTGTGGAAGGCCAAGGACCTGTTTTCAAAAGGCACCGGGATGTCCACCATGAGGATCTTCTGTTCCTCGTCAGTCACGACAATGGTCAGGTCGCAGTTGGCTGCCCATTCCAGGGATGGTGGATGGCTTTCACCAGCCGGTTCTGGATGGCGTTGTGGTGGTGCCGCCAGGCTCCAGAGTGGTGCTTACAACCACACAGGATGTGGGGCAAGGTCTCGTTGGGATAGACGCACTTCCTGCAATGCTTGTCCCGGTTTCCATGGCAGACCGCTCCATTGAGGGGTACGCATTTTAGCTGGGCTCGGTGGATGAACCGCTGGTCCGCAAACCTGGTGAAGCTGCCCCCAGGGAGGAAGTGGTTGCTGGCATCCCACTTGCCGGACCTTGCCCTGGTCCGGTTTCTATTTGAGATTCTCGGCATAGTGGCAGTGGATGGCATCTTTCAGGGTCCTTTCCAGCATCATTCTGGCAGTCGGGGTGTTGATGTGTGGTGGACCACACGTCCAAAGTCTTTATGTGCTGCACCAGTATTCCCAGCTCCCAGCAGCAACCGATCTTCTTTCCTAGGCATCTTGAGGCATTGTGGGTGCGGGACCAGAGAGAGGACTGAACTGAGCTTCCAGGAAGCTGCCGAGGCAAGTGATATTACGCTTGATCTTAGTCAAAAGACAGAGTTACATAAATGTCGGAAGTGATGTCTATGAGACTCCATAGAATGCACTGGCCTTTAGATGCACAGCATACTCTTCCTGCATTTACTATATTTCCAAATATAAAAGGCTTTCACAATGGGCGGGGGAAGCAGAGAAAGTAACAGAATTGCTTTGAAAGAAGTGGAGAACTCCCATTTTGCAAAGAGTGCTCTACAGCAGCCAGGCTTAAATAATGGTATTGCAAATTGAGGCCCAGGGGAATTGGAGACATATAAGCAAGCTTTGTCATTCACACCCCAAGGGTTTTGGGGTGTTTTGTTTTAATTTAAAATGTCTGTAAATTTAGATCATGGGTTGAACTATTTTGTTCCCTTTCTTGCGCCACTCGAGCTGATCCACTGCTCATGCCAAAAGTTCATTTTTAACTCGAGAGCAAAGTGACAACTAGTTAAAATGCCCATTAGCCTTGCTTTAAAAAAAAAAAAAAAGTACTGCTCACCCTTGTTTGCTACTTTTCCTTACTCAACCCCTTCAGTATTGTAAAAAAAATAAATAATAACTAAAAAACCACAATACTAGGTTTAAAAGAAAAGGAAAAGGATGGCATGAAGTCACTTGGGGAGATCCAACCTATTCAGTGTAACACCATAGCTAATTATGTGGTTGCCATTTAAAAAATATTTTCGGTATCATTAGACATTATCTGTATGTACAGCATCCACATGGACTAATGAAGGAATCACTCATTAAAGTCTTTAAAATGTGGGGAGGGATGTGGATTTAAATATACACAAACACAATTGTGTAATTGCCTGTAAAAAGCTTGGAAACAGCTCACCTCTTCCAAATGTATGTCAAGATCCTAGGTTTACTTTCTCACAGCTACAAGGTTTCAGTACAGAAACCAATTCACTCTAACCTAACTCACTTCTGATTATTATTAGAAACTCATTATTTTAAGCCATTTATCTTTGTAGTACTTATGTACCATTAAGGAGCACAATGGCCATAATTGTTTAAAAAGGAAGAAGTAAAACCAGGAAAAGTTTCTGCAATTAGAATAACATCATCTTTTGAATGTTTTGCTAACTAGCTGCAATGTTTAGCTTTATAAACCAAAGCACACTTCCTGAATTACAGTCAGCTTTAAACACTCACTGTAAGTTCATCTAACAACAAGGGCATCTGAGTTCTGCTTTTTAGCTCTGCTTTTTACATCCCAAAAACTAGGAGTCAAATTATCCTCTGAGTTCCACTGAGAAAACCCCACTTGGGGCATGTCAAGATAGGCACATCTTATCAATCAAAAAAGTGTAAATAAAGCCCAAAACTTTTCATGTTCTGATTTTGAATCCTCTTCTAGAGACATCCAAGGCCTGGTTTCCAAGGGCATTGCAAACTGCCAACTCCAAATGAAATCAATGGAAGCTGAAGGAACTCGGCATGTCTGATAAACAGGCACCCAAAATCAGAGGCCCAAATTGCACTTCCTAAGTTAACATGAGTCAACATCCCATGAAACTCAGAGGACTCCATGTTTGGTGAGGGAGAGGGAAGACTCAAATTGTACCTAATCAAAACCAAGACAGGAGGGTGCACTACAAATAAGACCATTTTTAACCAGAGTTAACCACAGCAATAGTTTTACTATAAACTGTTTAAGGAGCGGATGTGCCTTTGGGAAATATATATTCTGCTAATTACTTGTACGAATGACTCAGTTGACACTATTTTCCCTTTACTTAAGTCCGGTTTTGAAAATTACCATTATTCTATACGATATAAATGAAGTTGTACAGTGAGCGGAAGATATATCACACTACAACCCCTTCAACTTGGGTTAATAGTTCAAACCATATAAGCCTACATTAATAAGGTTACAGTTGCTAAAAAATCTTCTGCATAAATATATATTTGTACACAATTTGCATTAGATATATTTGATCTAGATCATCTAAATCAAAGGTTTGTCAATTCAGCTTGCTATACAATCCCAATTTAAAAAAAAAAAGACACTGTATATTAAAATTTGCCTGTGAGATGGCAATGTTATTGACAGATTTCTTATCAAAAGATATATAAAAAGCCAAATCTGAAAGGTGCCGAGTATCTACAACTGAAGTCAGCAGGATTTGCAGAGACTCAGCATTTTGAAGGTTTTATACAAACAAAAATGCCATATGTGTTAATCTGAAAACAGGCTGAAAAAAATCTCAACACCAGCATTATGGTACAGTACTGGCGCAATTAGCATTACTGCTGAAGTTGTGAAAATGAAGGCTGAAAAAACCTTGTACGTTTTACACCTATGACAAACCACTGTGTGGCATAGTGTTGTAAAGTGTTAAAAAAGCAGCGTTGTTGACATGACAAAAATCAAGAATGACAAGATATTGTTACATCAACAGTTTCCAAAATATATTTATGCCTTTCCTTTATTAAAACACTTAAGTAATTAAGATTTATCAACAACCCTCTATATAGATGTAAACAATTACTTAGCTGGTAATCTGTATCAGAATACCTATAGAGTTTTTACATTAGTTTCGTGTGTGTGTGTGTGTGTGTGTGTGTGTGTGTGTGTGTGTGTGTGTGTGTGTGTGTGTGTGTATATATATTTTCTTCAGCGCTGCATTAACAGTGATAAATACACAAAAGCAGATTTTTTTAAACTATAGAAAGAAGAGTCATTGTTTAATTTATTTTCAACTGCATAGTTAGTAAGTGGTTTATAGGCTGCTCCCATATTCAAAGTATTTGTCTTGCAAGTTCAAAACTTGAGCCAACTGTGTGTCTCAGCAACTGAATCAGAAAATCATTAATTTTCAAAAATTTTCTCATGTTTACAGAAATGTTAATCTGATTCTGCATTTGTGAAGGACACAATGCATTCATTTAATTTTGAATTTATGTCTTACTCAATTATGTACATAAGGCAATCACGTAAATTAAAAATTCCTGCACAAACTCTACATACATCTTTAAATAATCATGAAAACATAATTTGTTTAACTAATTTCATAGAAAGTACTAGACCTGATCCATATATTTATTTACCTTCTAGAGATACACATAAGATCCCAACTGTGCTGATTTATACAGCAACATTACACTATTTATTTTTAGGTTCCCAAATATGTGAATCATCAATGGAAATATAATTTTATTAATTAGGCCAATACAGCCAGACTTTATTTTTACAATTCTGTATACAGTATGTGGTCCACAAAAGGCCAACAACAAGGGATTCAAAATAGGATCAATTCTTTTCCTTTTCAGAAACAATCTTGTAAGGAGGGCATAAAAGAATAGTTACTTCTATAAGCTCTTTTGATATGTCCCTTCATGGTGGAGCCATCCATGAGCGATGGGAGATATCTCTTTTGAAAATAAATGGTGCACCTTCAAGGTGTGTTCAGAAACATTCTTGCTGGACCTTCCAGTGTGTCTCAGTTTTGACTTGAAAAGGATACAGTACTTTATTTTTAAATCTGTTTCAGGTATCACAATGTGATACCTTATATCAGTCAATACCTGCAAACCTTGTTCTCCCAGCCTAGACTAAATGTTGCTTTCTACATGTCAACACAGGAGGCTGAAATAATTAGGTTGGTGAGGAGGGGATGGGGCAATTTAGAATGGGTGGTGACAGTAGCCTAACAAAATAAAGTTCACACTTTTAATATGACATACTGAAGGGTTAACGTTACTGCATATAAAGGTGACTTTTTCTCCATAAGCATAGCTGTCACACACATTTATATAGTAGTACTATCAGTTCACAACAGTCAAAATGTCAATAAAGCTACTATTGTAAGAGACTGATTATATTTGTGTATAACCCTCTTCTTCCCTCACACTGTCTGTTGTCACACAGCAATATAAAACAATTGTTGGAAACCCCCTCCCGCCCTGATCTATAAACCGAAATACACTTATTTTAACATAAGCTGTACTGTGCACAAATGTCAATGTAGAAACAAACAGCTCTTTTAACTTAATTAAGCATTAAAACTAATTGCATAAACCCTTCAGTCATTCATTAATGATACCCATTTGCTTGCATTCTGGGATACAGGAGACAAGTTGAGAAGATAAACTTGCTGAGAACGGAAATGATGAAGTCATTTACAATATCTTTAAAGGGGGGGCACGATAATTCATCTAACACTACAAAATATATCAGGAAGAAGCAACTTTAGGTGACAGTTTACAGTTATTGCTGGGAATACTCACGCAATCTATCCCCAAGTCTCCCCGGATAAATATATATATTTTCAACTTCCACTAGAATTAGTAGGAGTTACAAATGTGTATCAAATTTATTCCTAGGTATTTATCAAACAGATGATATAAAAAAAGTTTAAATACAATGTAAGAATCAACAATGTTAGATTAGCAATGAGAACATGGAATTTTGGTAGAGTATGAAAGCAAACAACATGCACATTACTGAAACCCATCTGTCACCACCAAACTATAACTAGGTTGTATGTGCATGCATTCCAAAATATTGCACAAAAATTGTTGGATGCAGTGGAGGTGTATGCCACCATTCATTGTGAGGTACGGTATGTATATAAAGGTGAGTAGTGGAACAAGCATATGAAACCTAAATAAACCACTTGTTTTAAAAAACAGACCATAAGAGAATTGATTATATGTTCAAAATAGAATATGAAAAGGTTACAAAAATAGAAACACTAATTACAAGTTCATTACAAATGAACCTCCATGGCCAAAAATTTACTGCTATACTGAAATAATCTGGTTTTGTAAAACAATTTGGTATTGTAATAAATTAGATTCAGACAGTACTAGTATTTGCTGTACTGTATCTTAAAGCACATAAAAACTGTTTCACATTCACAGAATTTAATAAGAAATTGCTACTTCAATAATGTATTAATATGAGCTTTTGGATTATGTACTTAAAAACACATTATTTTTAAAAATAAGATACATATGCAATTGGTATGACACTAATTTCTATATATATTATTTTTAAATATAACTGAGGCAGAGAGGATTTTTTTCCCCTGTACGTAAAGCATTTTAAATTGAAATATCATTAAGTTTTATTCCTGTATTTAAACAAAGGGGAAAAAACTGTTTTGGGCTTCCTATTATACAAACACTAAATAGGCATAGTAAGAAATGTTATGGAACTAATTACAAATTGTTTAGTGTTGTTGAAGTAGATTGACAGGTATAGTTAATAGTACCTTATGAATAAAATGTGTATATTGTCATTTTCATATTATCTGTGCCAAATAAATCATAGCAACATAATTCTGTACAAAAAACAGAAAAATTCAAATTCTCATCACTATAGCCCGACTGCAAGTAATGTTGATCCAGGGTGCTTTCTTCAGGTTACAGAGTATTACTTTCTGATACTCCTCATATCCTAAAACTGGACATTTTAAATGTAATTTCCATCCCAATTTCTGGAGTCTGTGCTATTCCAAATCACCCATCTATATCTCCTTTCAGTGTTATCCTCAATGGTCAAAAAGTTGGTCTTTTACTAACATCTACAAGTATTTACAGATCATAGAGTTAAGGCATCATACTAGTTTGTAGGTTACTGCAAATATAGATCTCCCTCTAGGAAACACAGTATACACACTCTCTTTAATGTGCAGATCGTGCAAGGTGCTGAGCACTTCTTTTAAGAGGCTAAGAGACCTAAACCTACTTTGGCCTCTCAGCAGTGTTAGGGCACCTTGAAGGATCAGACTTTGTATTTGTAGAATTTAGAAATGTAGCATATTGCAGCTGAATTTTTTTCTGTTCTTCTGTTTTAGCCACTATCCTTTAAGGATACAGATTAAAGTGAGGAAGATGTTTGTGATGTTTTGGGATTTAGACAGAAAACATGCAAAAATGAATGCTTGCAAGAATTTGGAAGCAACAGATATTTTTGTGCTTATATTTCTCATTCACACAACCTTAAAATAGGGTAAAAGGTCAGATGCCATGTAGAAATGGAATCAAATACTCTAGCAATAATTTTCAACTTGAAAGACATTCCTTCACCTAGCTCTATTTATTGGGACTTTTTATTTTTTACTTAGGATGGGAATAAGCTTGGAATTTTCTCTAAATTCCCCAAAGTGATCTTACCCATAAGGAAGATAATGTTTCACTTAAAGGATTTCACTTAAAGGATACCATCTCCAGCAGCAAGAGAGTTTAATATTCTGAAACAATATCAGGGATATGCAATCCTGAATTTACAGCTCTTAAAGTTACCTCTACTATACAGTAGCTATACTGTTCATTTTGGATCAGATGATTATCTAAAATTCCATATATTTTAATATAACAGATTTCAAAAGGAGCTTCCAATAAGTCAAAAATGGTATTTTTATTTAAAAAACAAAAACAAAACAAAAAAAAACCACAGAGGGCCAAATCTTCAGGTCCTTTGATGCCAATCTATACAAACCAAGAATATGGCCCAATAGCCACAATTTCAGTTCAAAGTTGGTCTAATTTTCAGTCATATTATTTTGTTTCTCATATGCTTTCTCAATAATAAAAAGGACTTTGAGTTAATATATTTCAGATTCTAGTGTTATCTTTATACCTGTTACTTATCAGTGACTAATTACTGATTAGTCAAGTATTCTTGATCAACACCTCAATACCTCATAAATATTTGCAGAACAATTTTCTCCAATCACAAAAATCAATAAATCAATGTAAAATTTCAGTAATTAAATTTTTCAACTCTATAGTAATAAATCTGGCACTTTACAAAGTATTACGTGAAGTTTGTTCTCTTAAGGGATATATTGATTGAGGGCAAAGAGCAAAATATATTTCTATTATTAGATCTGAGAATGCTACATTAGACCAGCATGTTAAAAACAACATACAAGCTGTATGTGCTCATGCTGATTTTGTACCACCAAAACCATTCCTAACAAGCAGATTAGCTGAGTAATTGATGATTAAGACTGCAGAAGATCAGTCATTACATCTGGCACTTCTTGTATGCATACATGTGTTTAACTTATTGACAGCAAGCATTCAGAATGATTTTCATCTAGAGACTCCCTTTTAAAAGCACACATAGGGCATGTAGTCAAAAGTGGATCTTTAACTATTTTCACGCATCATAAAATAGTCTAAATTGGAAAGTGACGTTTTGAAGTCCAAGCTTTGCTACCTGAAACTACACATGAAAAATTCAATAATTGTACTGTTAATAATTAAAAGATGAACAATATCAGAAGAGGCTTACAGCTGTATGCAACGGCTAATGAAATCCACATAAAACCACAGACAACGATCTCATTGTTATTACAGTACAAATCTTAAAATGTTGTGAGGTACAAATGTATAATCTATGCAGGAATATTTTCTTCATTAATTTTTTTACACTGTATTCATAACATGAACAAGTAGTTACAGAAGAGTTTGTAAAGTTCCATTTTTTAATGATTGGTATAAAAAAATAGCTACCTTTAGATGTACATCAAGAAAAAACAGAAAACACACTTTTGACTCAGCTCAAAAGTAAAAAAGTCTTTAAAAATCAACAGCTAGTGATTAAAGATTGTCATTTTTGCTGACAATTGTGTGATCAAAATATTAATAAAAAAATCTTTCTATGCTATGACAATTAGGATAGCAAATATCCCTGTATTTTCACAGATGTTCCAATGGATAATATAAACAACCGGATCCTGTACTGTACATATCTTGTTGGGGGAGGGATGGAGGGAAACACCAGGTTTGTGTAGGAGTCACATCCTGTTACAAACATCAAACAACAATGAGGCTTTATTACCATGCTATTATTCCTTCATATCAAACATGATTAATTAGCAAGTATAACACTCACCAAAACTCCCACCACGCTTCTGTTTGCTGCCTATTTGCAAATGGAGCTATATGGAATATCAAGCAGCCATAAGCAGCATTACTCTCACTTATTGGAGGCGGGAGGGGGAGAAGAGAGAGAGGGAGAGAGAGAGAAAAGGCGAGAGAGAGAAAAGGTCAAAGTGCCCTATTTACTTTACCCAAAAACAAGGATTTTTTAAAATACCTATGTAGGAACTTCCTTGATAATCTGTGTAACTTCATGCACAATGAAGTAAAGAAAAAAGTTGAAAACAAGTTAGTTGATGTACAGTTCATTCAATCATTGAAAATAAACTGGATAGGTACTTTGAATGTGCAGTTATTGCAGTTTTAAATAAAAATACAGTACTTCAGTGAGAATGAAAATGTGGCTCACATAACAAAAAATGTCAATAGAAAAAAGATGAAAATGGGAAGATAAAGTTAAGAGGACCCCTAATATGTTGCAAGTTATGCCATCCAAATGCCACTTTACTTGCCATAAAACACTTTAGCAGTAGGAGAAACCTTTACATTATGGGAGATGTGAGGAGGATGACAAATACAGCATGAGAAACACAAGAATGAAATGAAGGCAGAAAACTGGGATTCGTTTTTTCCATCAAAACTTTGTAAACAGCACCACAATAGCAACAAGGAAAAGGTCTTTCAGTTTGAAAGCAACAGATGCACTACTGAGCAAGAAAGCATGCCTGATAAAATGTATAAACATAGAGACAGGTTTTTATAAGTATGAACATAAATGCATGTGCCACACATTCAAAGTTAAAGTTTTATTACGGAAAAAAATGACAAATATTTGATACCTCCTTATTTTCCTCAGTTCTGTACCACAGTACAGTAGTAACAAAATCTTGGTTTTGTCATACCCCGAGAGAATTGATTTTTAAATTTATATTGGTCCTGGTCTCTTTAGCTTTTTCAGTTTTATAAATTTAGGATAAAAAAAAACATCAAAGCAGTTTCCACCTCCCATCTAACTTTTAGAGGATCAATGTGACAAGTCGCTGCTTGATAGATGTTTCTCTTGATAAATGACTTGTTCAAAAGAGACATTGTAGTTTTCATTTCCTGACCACAAAACACTTTTAATTTGCAACAGCAGAGCTGCTTGAGTGTGACTAGTTCCCACTTTCCAGCCTTTCAGGTTTGTGGCTGCGTCAGGCCACATAATTGGGCAAAACAAAAACCTAGAAAGGAGGTGCATCTGCTGGCAACAATAATTGTATCAAAACTTTTTTTCAGACATGTCACTGATAATATTTCATTTAAGAGTGGGCTTTAAAAACAACTATCAAAAACAACACACAAACTAGCTAAGATTTTCTAGGGAACGAAGCACATTTTAGAATATTTACCTAAATACCTTAGAATATACATAACTGCCTAGCACTACTATGTTTAATATCAGAAATATGCAATATTATTTACTATCATCCGGGAATCACATTGAAACATCCACCTGTCCACACCATCCAATTTCAGCTCTGAGCATACAGTCCGATTCCCGATTTAAAATTTATAAATGTAATATCCTCCTCATCACAAGCAGCAGTCCAATCTTCTCTGAATATATATTACAGCTTTAACATCACAGAGGGAAATCTCCCATCTGGCAATCACATTCGCTCCAACAGCTCTGGAGGGGGAGGGAAGCTGTGCCCCCCTCTCGCTCCTCAAAACATTTCTCAGGGCAAATTATGTGCATCTGAAATAAACAGTTCCCTTATTTATCACTTTAAAGTCAACAAGTTCCAAATGCAAAATTCAATTAGATCATCCCCATTGTATAGCAGTCCAGCATATATATATATATACACACACACACACACACACACACACACACACACACACACACACACAGAGTCACCTACAGCGCCAAAATAGGAGTGTACGTTGTGCAACTGCTCTCTCAATCCCTTTCTTGCATTCAGATGCGTTATTAGGAGAGATCAACCACCACACACTTCAGATTCCCCCGTTCCCCAGTGTTCTCTCTATCCTTATTTGTTACTATTGCATGCTATTAAAAAAAAGTCAGCATATCTCCCCATCACCACCCTTTGCTTGTGCAAAATAGATTAATAGCTGTTTCTGTTGCTAGTTCTAATATTAACTGCATATCTGGAACTGTACATACTGCACCGCAACAAGGTCTATTGTAATCCCCCATGCTCCATTTTATCTGACTTTTTTTGGGGGGAGGGGATCAAGGGGGAGGCAGATGGGACTGCTGGGGGGTTGAGAGTGAGAGATTTAAAAAAAATAAGTCAATTTGAGTGCCTGATTATTTCATTCTATTACACGTTAACAATAAAGCAATGACAGCCAGACACATGTACACTAGCATAAAATATCCTCCTCATCAACAACAATAAACAAACAATCACAACTGTATTTTTGTTTTGTTTACATGCAAACCATTTCCTCCCCCATCATCAGCTAAAACCTGCGAGAACTGATTACGCCAAAAGTGGGGAGAGATCAGCTGGAGTTCAGCGAAACAGTCAATAATATCATTAGTTTGAAATAGAAAAATACTGTATTTTAGCCGTGTGTATGTGTATATACAGAGAGACATATAGGTGTGTGTGTCTGTGTCTGTGTATTCGTTACTAAGCGTTTTTCCCTCTCCAGTCACTGAATTTTACTAATTTACATACTATTTGAGTTTGGTGTTGTATATAGTGCACTGCTAGTACCATGCAACTTTAGGTTTACAACTGAGCTCAATACAATGGACAAAACTAATTCTAAAATCAAAGAAGAAATGATAAACAAATGATAGCAAGAAAAATGCTTATTTACACAGTTGATAATTTACCATTAAACATTAGGTTTATTTGCTAGTCATATTCACATGCAAATTCCTCAGTTCTTTATCATGCTATTTAAATTTGTCTTTGCTATTTAGATGCAAAGGAAGTAGATCCCAAAACGGACATACCATAAACACTGGTGCTACTGATCATTTCTTGCTGGCAGCACAAAAAGCTGAATTGGATTTTTCACAAGCAGGAATTCCAAAGGTTGCTTTTCATTAAAGCCACTTTTCCTCTCAGCTATCAAATGTCACTGCCTTGAAACGTGGGCCCTTTCGTCAGGTATTCATTTAACCTACATGCATATAATTAAGTGGGAAAGCAACATCAACAAAAAGGGATCTCAGATCACAAGAGAAGAAAGAAAGGAAAAAAAAGCACATGACCAGGAATGCAAGTCCATGTCAATTTCACTCACTCCCACCGAAACTAACAAGAGCTCCAGGGAGGATAGTAATAGGATCAGTGTATTGTATATACCATTAAATTATACATCTTTCTCTCCGTTCCAAGCCAACAATACGCCCACCACGCTGTACCCCTTCCAAGATGATGTGCTTACATTTTACTGCAATAGCTCCTCTGACATAGTCATATCCCCCCAGCTAAAATACTCCGATTTAACCCCAACTTTTGTTCTACGAGATTCTTATTTGCACTTATTTACTTATAAGTTAGTTCCGTGAGAAAGCGTTGTCCCACATTACCTGCACTTTATTATGTTTAATACAACTTAAAAATAAATCAATTAGAGGAAGAAGGTGGAGAGGGATCTTGCAATCGCGAACTCTTAATCTCCCTACTATTGTTGGCAATGATCAAGGAGGAAAAAAAAAAAAACCAACCCCCCCGCCCATGCACTGCAATTGTATATCTGTACTTTCCAGACTAAAATTAGGAAAGCAGGCTGGAAATATTTACTATAGTAAACGATTGCAAATTAGATTAAATATTTAAGGCACGAGCAGGCGATTTAAAAAATATATATGGCTGTCTTGGATAGCTTTAAGATTAATTTTTTTTTTAAATGATCGCTCGAAAAATGCAAAGGATCATCTTACCTGCAGGTTTGGTAGGGGAACGCGATAGGTTAGAGTAGCATCGATCCGCTGTGTTTGCTGATGAATGGGGGCTCGGGTTAAGTGAAGGTGCCTATGATTTGAAATCATTCCAAGTTTTTGAAGGGAAGACTGACTGCAGCCTCTGCCATGTTGGAATTTCAAACCCAAAACAGCTGCTTTGCAAGGAGCCAGCATGCCAGCAGCCGGACGCCTGCGCAGAGCGCCGCCGAGCCAAATTCAAATCACTTTCACACTAAGAGCCAAAGATCAGTTTTCAAAGGGGCGAGAGGGAGACACGCAGGAGATTCATGTGCCGGGAGAGCTCAATGGCTGCGCTGCACAGGGCCGTGGCTGCACAGGTCATGTTACATGGCAGGGGCTGCGGCTGCTTGCAGGGGAACACGCAGACCCGGGCTGGAGGTGGCCGGGAGGTCATGGCAAAGCAGCCCGGGCGCTCTCACTCCTCTTTCCCTCTGTGGCAGCGGGGGAATCGGGAAGTAAATGAGTTGGGATCCCCCACTTCCCTCCCTCGCCCCTGGCTCCCGCCGCAGCGGTGTTCCTAGCGCCGGCTCCTGCTCAGCGGCGCTGCCTCCGTGTCCCACCCCATCCCCCAGCGGCGGCGGCGGCGGCGGCGGCTCCCGAGCTCCCCTCCCCCGAGCCGCGGCGGTGTCTGCAGCTGCCCCTCGGCAACAGCCCCTGATCGATAGAGTCAGTCGGCCTGACCAGCTGTGGCAGGGCGAGCAACGCGTCAGAGAGGGGGAAAGGTTCAGTGGGCCCCCTGGCAGCGCCCAGCTGGGGTTTGGGGGAAAGACTGAAACAATATTTTGTTTTAAATAAAACTGCTGTGCTTATTCCACCCCACGGCCTGGGGCTGACCCTCTGGGGCTTGGCATCTCCAGGCTCCTGCCTGTTAGGGGTGATGGCTCAGCCTTTCTTCCTCTGGCCTTTAGGCCACACACACACACACCCCCTTCTCTCAGTCCTCAACCCAGGAGGTCTCTCTCTCTCCCTCCCACACACATGCCCAGTTCTGGAAGAATAAACACAGGGTGGGAAGGCAGACGGTCCTCAGGTCTGAACCTAGCTCTGCCACTGACTCAGTATATGGCCTTGGGCAAGTCCCTTCCGGTTTGTCTCATAGATTATCAGGGTTGGAAGGGACCTCCAGAGGTCATCTAGTCCAACCCCCTGCTCAAAGCAGGTCCAATCTCCCATTTTTGTCCCAGATCCCTAAATGGCCCCCTCAAAGATTGAACTCACAACCTTGGGTTTAGTGGGCCAATGCTCAAACCACTGAGCTATCCCTCTCCCCTTCCCTATCTATTAAGTGGGGATGGTGATACCTACCCAAAGAAGCAGTGTGAGGATTAATTAGTTAACATAGTGCTTTGAAGATATAAAGTGCTATAAAAGTACTAAGAATTCTAATTCTCCTCTCTCCAGCCAAATTCATGCCTGTGCCCAAACTCCACTCAGCAAAGGGATGAAGCAAAACACTCAAGGCTTTATGCCATCTTCACATTTCCCCATTATAAAGTTAGAGCAGCCTCAGGGCTTGCCTATGCTTAAAATGCTACAGCAGCACAGCTATGCCACTGCAGCTGCACTGCTGTAGAGCTTCAGCATACACACTACCTATGCCAATGGGAAGGGTTCTCCTATCAGAGTACGTAAGCCACTTCCCAAGAGGTGGTAACTAGGTCAACAGAAAAATTCTTCCATCAACCTAGTGCTGTCCACACGGGGACTTATGTCAGTTCAGCAACACCACTCTGGGGTGGATTTTTCATACCCATGACCGACCTAATTTTCTAGTATAGACCAGGCCTCAGGAGTTGCCTTAATTTGAGCCCAGCTGTCCACACCTTCTATGAGATATTCTAACAGGCAAGGCATAGGAACACCCCAGCCACACTTCCTTTCTCCAGCACATCCCCAGCAGCATCCGTGGAATGGCACAGAACCAGCTACACCAACTCCACAGCTGCTGGGAGGAATCTGCCAGAGGGTACTTAGGATTGCTTTCCAAACTCTTTAGGCTGGCAGACCAGGCATAAAGTGGCCAAACACCACAGATCAGGCCCTCTCTCAAACATACACCATTCTCTGTCTCTCTGTCACACACACCTAACGCGTGCTCTCTCACAAACACTGTTCTATTCCTATCAATCTCTCACATAAAACACTCTTCTCTCATATACCCCATATATCTATTTCTTTCTCCTACTCTCACAAACCATTTCCACCTCCTTTTTCTCTTGCTCACACACACAATCCCCATCTCTATTCACACTCACCATGACAGGAAGGATTCCACAAGGACAATCTTCATTCCTGCTCCCAGGGCTGGGGAATTTAGGACTACAAGAGGATCTTTATCCTCTTCTGTGCTAGTGGGGAGGCAGACCCCACCCCTGCCCCCCTGTTCAGGAGGAGGTAGGCACATGGTTGTCCTTGGTTAGTTACACTCCCCTCTCCCTGATCTTGGAAGTGGTGTAGAGATGCCATGGGTGGATCTTCATCCCTTTCGTCATCCCCTCCTCCTGGGGGAGTTCAATCAGATATTCAAAGCAAGAAGACAAGATATACTGTATGTCATGGGAGTGGACGTGGGAGAGGGGGGAAACAGTTTTTGCCAGCGAGTGAGGGAGGTGCATCCAGTTGCAGTGTTGGCATGTTAGAGAAAGCTTGCTGTTCCTCTCTGTGCCTCTCCTGCAGCAGCACACCGTGAAGCAGATGCAGGAAAACAGGAAGCCGAAGTGAGATTTCTGATTTTCTTGGGAACCTGCATTCCCTAATTCCTGGGGAAGGTGTGGGGAGGGAGATTCCCTAAGATGGAGAGACAGAGGACAGGGTGGCAACATACGAGCAATCTGATGGAAGATGGTCCTTGAAATGACTATGCATTCAACTAGCTCCTGGGGCAATTTCGTCAACTGTCTGGTGGTTCTTTCAGGAGGCCAGGATCTTCAGGGTGAGGGCTGGTTGGTTAGAAAAACACAGACAAAGCAACATGGGCCAGATCCTTGGCATGGACCAGATCAGTGGACAGAAAGCCAGTGTAACCAGCTACCAGGGGATTCCATTAGTTAAATGGGAATCTCTGGATTGCAAAGAGTGTGTATAGCCATCACTGTGAGCCAGCCTCAAATCCCGGTTGGCACCCTAGATATAGGAAGCCTGTTTGGGGTGTGACTGGAAAAAGACTGTGAGTAGAGCATAGCTCCAATTGCAGAATGGTCCTTTCACACCATTTAACTCAGAGCCCAAACAGAACTCAGGGGGAATGGAACTAACATGGCTTTCAGCCACCTTTGAACCTCCTAATCCTGGGCTGCTCTAGGGTCTGGAGAGCCTCCTGGAAGAACTCCAACAGCATTGGGGTCCCAAGTTACAGCACCTTCCTGTGGCTACCTATGGGCCTCAGTATGGACCAGAATCTCCTCAGAACTATGAGAAGTGGCCTGCCCCCAACATGGTTCCTATGCATGTCTCTGCAAAGCCTGCACAGCGGGAATCCTCCTTGGAGGAACCAGGGCCCTTTGGGCCCGGCCCCCGCCCCTTTACATCTCTCTGGCCCTTTAACATAGAGTTAAGGGGGTAGAGTGAGGGACTGATGACTAACTGTCAGTTAAGGAAGTATGTGCTGTGGACACCCCAACTCAGGGTTAAACAAGTCATTTAAGGATATTGATATAAAGACATCAGTAAAAGCCTCTACAGTTTAATGGAACCTCAGTTTAGAATGTGCCTATTAACATTGCCTTTAGCAGCTCATTTCCTTGCCTTTTTTTTTTTTTTGCAAGGACCAGAGAAATTAAGCGCAAATACTAGTATTAATATAGGATTAAGGGTGAGCTTAAAGCAAAATTCCAAAAGTTAACATTTCTAGTGAAACATTAACCTGACCCTGTTGTGCATATTATTTGCAGTATTTTCTATTCCTGCTTTCCTTGTTAAAGGTAAACTTTAATGTACCACTGTTTATATTAATGCTATGAAATATGCATGATGTGCAAGATGATTGCCAACCACAAGCATCAAAATTCATGAGTCAGGATCCCCCCACATCATGAGATTTTTTAAAAAAATATGTTTGGGGTTCCTTTTATTTTCCTTACAGTTTCTGAGACTTCACATTTTCTGGCTTTTCTCCGCAACCATGAGGGCTAGAAATGTACTTTAAAAATGAAAGCTGAAATTCTTGCATAATTACTGGACTCTAGGAGACGGGGCTTTAAGAAAAACACTAGATATCACAAGACTCAGATTTGGCAACACTGTTGGGAGCATCATGACTTTTGGAATTGCCTCACCATTGAATTATTTATCAATTGTTTAATTGCATTAACTCTAGCATTTAAACTTGAAATCCATACAGTATACTTTTTCTCCTTTATGACAGCTCATTACATTAAAGTTTTCAGCATCCAGTCAGTGGCCATGTAATATACATGCATACGGGGTGAAATTCACTTCTGTGCACACTTAAATCCCATTTAATTCCTATTTTGAGGTCTGAATTGAAGCTTGAGCAGAGGCTTCTCCCTGGTCCTCTGTACAGGAGTGAATTTTGTTTGCCCTTAGTTTAAAAATATCACCAACCAATCCTGATCATTTTGAAAGTGAACATCTCACACACGCCTGAGAACCTCATCTTGAGCCTATTTCTTGAGGTAGGTGAAATGTTCACAACGAAACTCAAAACCACATGAAACTTGTGTTGTTTTAGGTTTTGTTACTAACTCTAAAGTCAGGCAACGCTTCATGGAAGGTACACAGACCTTTTCACCAAACCTGGGTCAATTACATTGAAACCATTCAAAACGCGAAAAACAAATGATAATACATAATCATGATGCCCTTCTATCTACGCTAGTCTAAAGATACCAGCATTATAGTAGCTAGACCTCACATCTGCTCCATAGCGTACCCTGTAAAGCTATAAGGAAAACTACGGTGTGTTTTGAAACAATCTTTAGTTCATTGTAATTCCATACATGGATTGCTAGAAAATGGAAGCATGTTCTTTAGCATGGCAGACAATGCCATCAATCTTTCAAAGAAGGTGTCACAGTTCAGGGTTAACTGTACCTCTGACCTATTTCTTGATTTCTCAGAGTGCAACTCTTTAGGTGACAGGTTTCCTATCTTCCCCTCTTTCTTGGTGGAGTCCCATGATTCTCCCACTCTTAGATCAGGACTACAGCACCCTGTTTACCAACTGTTTATTGTTCAGCAGGTCCAACTGAGCTTGGCCCCAGCAAGTCTTCCCTTCAAGAGCTGTGACCAGTGATGAATACAATGACCCAAAACAGACTTTTAAAAAACAAAGTATTGTTTAATTTCAATTGTAGGAACAAAACATCACAAAAGAAAAGGATCTGTAACACAATAAAAGGCCTACATGGATAGCTATCTTACCTATAGACTTAGGTAGTTTATCCTGGACACCCCAACCTCAGGGAACTGAGATTCAGTCTGTTCCTCAGTGGTCTTTGCCTCACTCTTGCCTGTTCTTCAGGGACTATCAACCCAAACATTCTCCCCCCCCCAACACCACACACACACACTTAGCTCTCCCTGTGAATACAAGCTAGGATCGCTCCTCTGTGTCAAGCCAGACTATTGAACTCATCATGGCCGGAAGCAAAATTTCTAAAGCAAATGATACTTACACTGTTCTGTAAGTATCAGGAAATGGGGCAATCTGAAGCTATGATTCCCTTTCCTCCACACATGCCACTAACCCCAGTTCAAATTAAATGTTGGTAAGCTAATAGCAAACAACAACACAGTAACAATCAAACAAGCAGATGGCCATATAATATTCATGAAATACCACAGGCAGTTCCCATGTCCTTCACAATAGGCCTCAGAGATTAAATTCACTCCTGTGCGGAGGACCAAAACAAAGCCAATGTACAACTCACATCCTAGCTGAAACTTCAAAATAGAACTGAAGTGGGACGTGAGTGATTTGCAGGTCTTGTCCTGGTTTTCTGCATGGGAGTGAATTTCATTCAGAATGGTTAGGACTATTTAATTGATTTGAAGGTAATTTACAAACCACATGTGAACTGGGCCCACAGAAGACAATAGTAAACTCTCAGCTACTTCAGTGGAGCCAGGATTCCACCCTTGAGATCCTGCAGCTTTTCTATGCAATTCAGTGGAAATTCACTCATGGAGCAGCAACAAGATCAAGCCGTTGTTCAATGACTAAAAGAACCAAAGGTAGAAGACCAAGATAAAGCACAACTATCTGGGGACTGGTTTCAGAGTAGCAGCCATGTTAGTCTGTATCCGCAAAAAGAAAAGGAGTACTTGTGGCACCTTTGAGAATAACAAATTTATTTGAGCATAAGCTTTCGTGAGCAAGAGCTCACTTCATCGGATGCATGCAGTGGAAAATACAGTGGGGAGATTTATATACACAGAGAACATGAAACAATGGGTGTTACCATACACACTGTAACGAAAGTGAGCTATTATCAGCAGGAGGGATATCGGCTCAATCTTGCAACAACTAACTTTAGGTCCCCTGTTGCTCAGTGGAATTCATAGCCCTGAGTTAGGTTTCCTATATAATGTACAACAAGTGTTGGATACCTAAGAATGGGATTCACAAAAGCCAGCACATCAAGCTAAGTAGCATGAAATATTCAGGAGATAGTCAGGAAATATCCAGACCCTGCTCCAGTGATTAATTAAGAACTTTATACAGACTCCTCAAGTCTCTGTCTACTCGTCAAGCTGCTTCCTCCTCCACACTGCCTGGGCATCAGCAAGGGAAGCATTGAGAGCACAGGAGAGAGTCTTCATTTTCCCAGGTCTTCATTTTCTCAGGGTGACCAGATAGCAGGTATGAAAAATTGGGATGGGGTGGGGGCACCTATGTAAGAAAAAGCCTCAAATATCGGTACTGTCCCTATAAAATCATTACCTCTGGTCACCCTAGGTCTTGTGTCCAGCATCACAGCTGCCACTGCCATTCAGAAGGAGCAATTTCAGGAAAGTCCTATGAGGGAGCATGCTCAGTGAAGATAGAATCTTCAATGAATTTAGCTGACAAATTCTAACAAGTCTTTTCTGAGCATGTGCAAACTGAGATTTTCATAGCTTGGTCAGATCTGGGCGATTTTCACAAGAATGGCAAAATGCACATTCCTGTCACCTGGCTGACTCCCTTGCCAAATTTCAAGTCCTTGCTCCAAAGCATGAAGGCACTAGAGCTTCTCAACAAAATGGTTGTAAGATTTTTTTTTAACAAGGACAAAACAATATATTCTTTCCCAGTCTTGTTCTGAGAAATAGCTTAACGGTTTCTGATGACATTTTCCCAAAAATTCAGCTTGACAAGGAAAATTTCAGCCCAAATTGTTAAAGTTAGGCAAACTTATAAGCAAATGAAAAGGTCATCTTATAATACAGTGTCAGACCACCTTTACTAGGAGACAGAAATGGTTAGGCCTATAATCAGAGATTAATGATGACAAAAATATAGATTTTATCAATTTATCCAGTCTCCAAAATGAAACACCTGATTTTGGAAAAAATATTGAAAATTAAACAATAGCATTATTACTAGACTGCAGCTAGTGTCTTATTTTTCTTCAACCACCTTATATATTCACCTGAGAAACATTTTGTATCTGATTTCCAAATACATATTATAAAATCTTTCATTTAACATACAAATGAATGCAATTAACTTTGGAATCAAAGAAAAGGAAAACTATTTAACAGGACACTGCATATATTTATATGCAGTTTCAAAATTGCTCAAAATTATACATACTCACATAAAAAGGTTTCAGAGTAGCAGCCATGTTAGTCTGTATTCACAAAAAGAAAAGGAGTACTTGTGGCACCTTAGAGACTAACAAATTTATTTGAGCATAAGCTTTCATGAGCTACAGCTCACTTCATCGGATGCATTCAGTGGAAAATACAGTGGGGAGATTTATATACATAGAGAACATGAAACAATGGGTGTTACCATACACACTGTAACGAAAGTGAGCTATTACCAGCAGGAGAGTGCGGGGGGTGGGGGTGGGGGGAGGTACCTTTTGTAGTGATAATCAAGGTGGGCCATTTCCAGCAGTTGACAAGAACGTCTAACGAACAGTAGGGGGTGGAGAATAAACATGGGGAAATAGTTTTACTTTGTGTAATGACCCATCCACTCCCAGTCTCTATTCAAGCCTAAATTAATTGTATCCATTACAATCTACATACCACACAGACTATGCTGACAGCTTGTGCCACATACTCTCAAAGAAACTGTAGAACCACCTGATCAACATCCTCTACAGCAAACAGGGAAAGATTAAGAATGAGCTCTCAAAACTGGATATTCTCATAAAAACCAACCTTCCACACAAACTTCCTCGTGGCTGGACTTTACAAAAACTAGACAAGCCATTTACAACACACACTTTGCTTCTCTACAAATGAAAAAGGACACTAAACTATCTAAACTACTACATGCCACAAGGGGCCACAGTAGTGGTTCCCTTAACCCACCCAGCAATATTGTTAATCTATCCAACTATACTCTTAGCCCAGCAGAAGAATCTGTCCTATCTCGGGGCCTCTCCTTCTGCCCCTCCACCCCCACGAACATGATACAGTTCTGTGGTGACCTAGAATCCTATTTTCAACGTCTCTGACTCAAGGAATATTTCCAACACACCTCTGAACAACATACTAACCCACAGAGAACTTCCTACCAAGACTACAAAAAGAAGGATTCTGGGGGGACTTCTCCTGAAGGTCGAAACAATAGATTTGACTTCTAGATAGGGTGCTTCTGCCGACGTGCATGGGCTGACATTGTGGAAAAGTAGCATCACTTTCCCCATAACCTCAGCTGTGCAGAACACAATGCCATCCACAGCCTGAGAAACAACTCTGACATCTTTCAGAGTAGCAGCCGTGTTAGTCTGTATTCGCAAAAAGAAAAGGAGTACTTGTGGCACCTTAGAGACTAACAAATTTATTAGAGCATAAGCTTCGTGAGCTACAGCTCACTTCATCGGATGCATTGGTGGAAAAAACAGAGGAGAGATTTATATACACACACACAGAGAACATGAAACAATGGGTTTATCATACACACTGTAAGGAGAGTGATCACTTAAGATAAGCCATCACCAACAGCAGGGGGGGGAAGGAGGAAAACCTTTCATGGTGACAAGCAGGTAGGCTAATTCCAGCAGTTAACAAGAATATCAGAGGAACAGTGGGGGTGGGGTGGGAGGGAGAATACCATGGGGAAATAGTTTTACTTTGTGTAATGACTCATCCATTCCCAGTCTCTATTCAAGCCTAAGTTAATTGTATCCAGTTTGCAAATTAATTCCAATTCAGCAGTCTCTCGTTGGAGTCTGTTTTTGAAGCTTTTTTGTTGAAGTATAGCCACTCTTAGGTCTGTGATCGAGTGACCAGAGAGATTGAAGTGTTCTCCAACTGGTTTTTGAATGTTATAATTCTTGACGTCTGATTTGTGTCCATTCATTCTTTTACGTAGAGACTGTCCAGTTTGGCCAATGTACATGGCAGAAGAGCATTGCTGGCACATGATGGCATATATCACATTGGTAGATGCGCAGGTGAACGAGCCTCTGATACTGTGGCTGATGTGATTAGGCCCTATGATGGTATCCCCTGAATAGATATGTGGACAGAGTTGGCAACGGGCTTTGTTGCAAGGATAGGTTCCTGGGTTAGTGGTTCTGTTGTGTGGTGTGTGGTTGCTGGTGAATCATAATCAAAAAGGCTGACAAAGGAGGTGCTGTCGTCATTATGAATAGGTCGGAATATGAACAAGAGGCTGCTAGGCAGCTCTGCAACACCACTTTCTACAAGCCATTACCCTCTGATCGCACTGAGGGTTACCAAAAGAAACTACAGCATTTGCTCAAGAAACTCCCTGAAAAAGCACAAGAACAAATCCGCACAGACACACCCCTAGAACCCCAACCTGGGATATTCTATCTGCTACCCAAGATCCATAAACCTGGAAATCCTGGACGCCCCATCATCTCAGGCATTGGCACCCTGACAGCAGGATTGTCTGGCTATGTAGACTCCCTCCTCAGGCCCTACGTTACCAGGATTCCCAGCTATCTTCGAGACACCACTGACTTCCTGAGGAAACTACAATCCATTGGTGATCTTCCTAAAAACACCATCCTAGCCCACTATGGATGTAGAAGCCCTCTACACCAACATTCCACACAAAGATGGACTACAAGCCGTCAGGAACAGTATCCCCGATAATGTCACGGCAAACCTGGTGGCTGAACTTTGTGACTTTGTCCTCACCCATAACTGTTTCACATTTGGGGACAATGTATACCTTCAAATCAGAGGCACTGCGATGGGTACCCGCATGGCCCCACAGTATGCCAACATTTTTATGGCTGACTTAGAACAACGCTTCCTCAGCTCTCGTCCCCTAATGCCCCTACTCTACTTGCGCTACATTGATGACATCTTCATCATCTGGACCCATGGAAAAGAAGCCCTTGAGGAATTCCACCATGATTTCAACAATTTCCATCCCACCATCAACCTCAGCCTGGACCAGTCCACACAAGAGATCAACTTCATGGACACTACGGTGCTAATAAGCGATGGTCACATAAACACCACCCTATATTGGAAACCTACTGACCGCTATTCCTACCTACATGCCTCTAGCTTTCATCCAGATCACACCACATGATCCACTGTCTACAGCCAAGCTCTATATAACCGCATTTGCTCCAACCCCTCAGACAGAGACAAACACCTACAAGATCTCTATCATGCATTCCTACAACTACAATACCCACCTGCTGAAGTGAAGAAACAGACTGACAGAGCCAGAAGAGTACCCAGAAGTCACCTACTACAGGACAGGCCCAACAAAGAAAATAACAGAACGCCACTAGCCATTACCTTCAGCCCCCAACTAAAACCTTTCCAGTGCATCATCAAGTATCTACAACCTATGCTGAAGGACGACCCATCACTCTCATAGATCTTGGGAGATAGGCCAGTCCTTGCTTACAGACAGCCCCCCAACCTGAAGCAAATACTCACCAGCAACCACACACCACACAACAGAACCACTAACCCAGGAACTTATCCTTGCAACAAAGCCCGTTGCCAACTGTATCCACATATCTATTCAGGGGACACCATCATAGGGCCTAATCACATCAGCCACACTGTCAGAGGCTCGTTCACCTGCACATCTACCAATGTGATATATGCCATTATATGCCAGCAATGCCCCTCTGCCATGTACATTGGTCAAACTGGACAGTCTCTACGTAAAAGAATAAATGGACACAAATCAGACATCAAGAATTATAACATTCAAAACCAGTTGGAGAACACGTCAATCTCTCTGGTTACTCGATTACAGACCTAAAAGTTGCAATTCTTCAACAAAAAAACTTCAAAAATAGACTCCAACAAGAGACTGCTGAACTGGAATTAATTTGCAAACTGGATACAATTAACTTAGGCTTGAATAGAGACTGGGAGTGGATGGGTCATTATACAAAGTAAAACTATTTCCCCATATTTATTCCCCCCCTCCACCCGCCACTGTTCCTCAGATGTTCTTGTCAACCGCTGGAAATGCCCCACCTTGATTATCACTACAAAAGGTTCCCCACCTCCCCACCCCCCTACCCCCGCTCTCCTGCTGGTAATAGCTCACCTTAAGTGATCACTCTGGTTACAGAAGTGTAACTGTAGCTCACGAAAGCTTATGCTCAAATAAATTTGTTAGTCTCTAAGGTGCCACAAGTACTCCTTTTCTTTTTGCAAATACAGACTAACACGGCTGCTACTCTGAAACCTCTGATTACAGTGTGTATGGTAACACCCATTGTTTCATGTTCTCTATGTATATAAATCTCCCCACTGTATTTTCCACTGAATGCATCCAATGAAGTGAGCTGTAGCTCATGAAAGCTTATGCTCAAATAAATTTGTTAGTCTCTAAGGTGCCACAAGTACTCCTTTCCTTTTCACATAAAAAGGTTTGTTTAATAGAATATATATATTATAGGATTTGCATGTCTGATAAAATCCACACTGGAATTTATTTGCTATTGTTTCAGGAGTAGATTTCTAATGAAAGTTTTCTTTTTGATGGGTTAAGACTGCTTTACTCACAGCAAATAACTGTTTTAAGCAATACTTTTAAATGATGACATTGATCATTGACCAAAGCTAAATTGCTTTGATAGCAAAATTAGCACAATGTTTGTGATTTGTATTGTTCCGAAAATCTGTTTTTAATATTATGGATTCATTTGAGTCATGGAGCAACGTTATCAATCTATCTGTGCAGCCATCTCTAAAGCATTGTATATGAATGAAACATTTTATCTATTCTAGCTGGTCATTCATCTATAGGAATGGGCTTTTTATGAGCTTAAATCAAGTATCCAAAACAAAATGGCTTTCCAACATTCAATGCACCAGTATTTCAGAAAGGTCTATGTTACCTCTTTGAAGAAAAGAGGAAGAAAATATATAGGATTTACACTTGTCTAAGAACTATTTAGATAATCTGAGTATTATTGCCATTTGCAGAACTTCTTTCTTATAGAGTTTTACTGTGTGATGCATCTCCTTACTTTGAGTGGATATAAAGATGCTATAAAAATAAAATAATGTTATTGTGCTTGGCACTACCAGAAGAATCAGCTTTAGCCACCATCAACAATTTAATAACCAAGCCTTGTTAACTTGTCTTTCCTTCTTACACCTACAACTGTTTTATTTAGTATATTGACATTTCATGTGTAGGGTTCAATCATGCAAAGTGCTGAGCACTCTGATTCCAATCAGAGCATGCAAGTATGTGCTTAACTTTAAGCACATGAGCAAACCTATTAAAGTTAATGGAATTCATGTTCCTAAAGTTAAGCTTTACTGGATCAAGACCAGAATGCACAGAGCCTTTTAGAATAAAGCTACCAGTGAGGAACAGACAAAATAATCTATAAAGAACCCACCTCCTATAAAAATCAACTGCAGCAAATAAAGGTAAAGCCAAAATGCATGAATAAATATCTGTTGCTCTCTTTCTGTTATTGCTCACAAAGCTGACAGTAGCACTTACAATAAATTCTCCTAATAAGTTTCCATAAAATTACAATTTATTTTAAAGATCATCATTTGTAATTCTATTCTCATAAGACCATTAAACACATGGGTCTTTTTAATTTTAAAAGGCCTGCTAACAGAAAAAAAGAATATATTCACAAAAGAATGTATTCAGGACATTGACCGTAAATTGACACAATTGCACAACTAAATCAGAATTAAAAATGAGTCAAACTACTGTCCAATCGTATCAAAGGGATCAACATAGCCATTCAGCAGCCTATGCCACAGATGCAAAGATGACTCCATTAGCACAACTGCCTGTGATATCTTGACACTGAATTGTTTATGCTGAAATGTTTTCTTCCAGATGTTTTTATGCATAATGCAAACTACTAAAAATAGTCTAAAAATCTCTTTCAATTTCATTGTAGTTTTTAATTTTGATGTACTACACACTTTGTTAGATTATTTTATTTATCTTGAATTTTAAGTCTAACTGGAGTAGTTTGAGCACTTGTCCCTTGCAATGGATTTGGTATCATTCATATTTGCACACATTTTTATGGAATTGGAAAGTTGTGACAATTAGAAAGAGTTCCCAACTTCAGAACCAAACTTCCCTAAATCTGGAGTGTCTTCAGGTCTGGAAGTTGTGGTGTGAGATAATCTCTAGTAATAATTTATCAGTATATCGTTTCAATTTCAAGTAGTGTTCCTAAAATTCCTAGGTTGTTTAATGCATCTAATTCCTTCAAAAATTAAATAAAGGAATTGAAGGAGCAAATAGAGAAACACGGCAGCTTCTATTTTTGTACCTACCTATAAAGTAATATTCACACTTTCCAAGTTTGTGAATATCCTTTCTTGTAGCTTATCACATTTTTTTAAGTGCATAAGACTGCAAAAGTCCCCAACAGCTCTGGTATGTGCATTTAAGGAACCTAAAGTAAAGTACATTCCGTGCCAGATTCTGATCTCATTTACAGCAGTGTAAATTTTGAATCAATCCAATGACTTTAACAGACTTGTTCTGGATTTACGCCAGCATAAATGAGATCAGAGTCTTGCCCTCTGACATTGAGATGGATCAAAGAAAAAAATAATTTCCTGCATATAAAGGGCCAGATCCTCAGCTGGTGTAATTTGGCATAACCTCATTGAAGTAAATGGACCTATGGTAATTTACATCAGATGAGGGTCTGGCCCAGAATATATAAAAGTTTTCAGAGCCAGCTTTTTAATTCATTTAAAACTATTATGTTAGGTGGGCTATTGATGCTTGGAATTAATGCGCAAGTTGTTAATCTCTCTAGACCTGGATTTAAAATTAGACAAAGCAATAATTAGTTTGGCACCATCATTCCACTACCCAGAGGCTAATAATATAGGTCATAAAATACCAGAGACTGGCACTACCTTTCATTAAAAAAAAAAGAAAAGAAAAAAGAATCAGTACCGGAAAGGCTATAGAATTTTAAAATATTAGTTGTCATTGGCTGGCATAATGTTTTGTGACATATTGTACCACCTCACAGGAAACTGAGGTTTATATGAGTTCTTAAGTCTCTCAATTCCCAGGAATAGAGATTATTCTTTTCAGGAATACTTGATTTAAAAGAAGTCTGTATTCCATCTATACTATGCTTTTTTCTGTAATATATGTTGGATTTATCACTGAGGCTAAAGTTATGAAAATGGTTTTATTTTGTACAGTTTCCAATACTTTTTGCCCATATATTTATGTCCTTCTTAAGGTATATGAATGATGCACTGTAAACAATTTATAAACATATGGAAGTATAGCACTGTAGTATATGTATCTTGATTTGTTTTCATGACAAATGACTACTGGCAACATGAATAATTCAAATTCAGAAATGATGAAAATATAGAGGAATTGCATTTGGATATTTCTTCCGGTCCTGTCAATCATTTTTGCCAGGTTTCTGTTTAAACATAATGAAAATTAAGAAGTCATCAAGTCTGAGAACTAGTCTTGTGTATTAGAAATGCTTGCTTATGTTTGTACTGTTTAAATACTCCTAATGTTTAACGCACTGTATGCATTTGGTATTTGCTATTCTCATATATAACAACTCATTAAATTAGGGAAACAATATTGTTAGTATCTGATTGTAAATATATTTTTCATGCAGTAGAACTGTGTTTAAATTGTGTACAGCACAGTATACTGTATTCACAAATGTGTATGTGTATCTATACAGGTACATATATATCTAAAATATGTGTGCATATGTGTATCATATACATGTATGCATTCAATTAAAGAGTGCATATTCCATGTTATAGATGCATATATTCATAGATCATTTAAAGTTAAGCTTTTCATGTGATGTGAGGCACTGATACAAACTTGCTAATGATAATTATAGAACTGATGCTGATTTAGTCATTTCAAGAAAGCCATGGAGGCATAATTAGTGTCTGAATGGCCTCAATATTGCATTATTAGGAGGCTAGGGTGAAACTTGAAATGAGAACATCAAGGCTGATAAGAGAAAAGAAAACATGAAATACATACATAATTCATTCTGAGATATTATAAAGGTTTGTAACCAGAAACAATAATTTGCCGAAAACATCTCATGTACTGGAGCCAACTGCAATCATCTGGTCAACCTGTTTAAGAAAAAATAATATTCTCAGCAATTCTCAGTAGTATCTTTGTAATAAAGTACCAGCAAACAGACACTGTTTGCTTCTGGTCACTTTTAAAGAATGTTCAGTTTATCCATGGGGACTTTAATCTCAAGCTTCATAGAGTACAAAAAGAATATTGATCCCACTGTGTTGTCCTGTAGGCCACAAGGCATGCACATTTTTACATTCATTTGTCAGAAGACAAAAAATAAATTTTGCCTTTTGAAAATACCCAATGACATCTTTTAAAACAGAATCATTTTCCATCACTTTTTTCTTCCTTTTATCTCTGACTCATTTACTCTCTCTGATAATGCTTTTCTTCCACCATACTTCCAGTGGTGAAGAACATCTATGCAGAATTCCTTGCTCTGGACCCCTGCCAAGCCAGCCATTATCTAGTGACCTGCTGCGCTGGCTGAATGGAGCAATATCAGTCATGAGTCCCCTTTTTGGTTCTCTTGCTTAATAGGAGGCAGCAGATATGAAGAACGACTCTACCCAGCTTAGGTAAAGAAATGTGCTATTATTGCAGTCATTATTCTTGATTACACCAGGTATAAAGCTAAAGAATTGGACCAAACTTACTCTTTGTGTATCATGCACCTGAAATTTATCTTAACAGTTCTATTTATACAAATTATGTATGCATATAGGCCAGTGATTTATTAGTAATTATTAGTTCTTACTTTAAAAAATAAATTTTTTACCCAGGTTGAAGTGATCAAAAGTTGTTAGCACCTCATGACCATTCAGTGATCTATGAATCTTGTCTCTGTCCAATTTCCAAGGGACAAGTATCTGCATTCACTTTACATTATTTGCACCATTTTTGGCATTCTCAGGAGACAGATCAAGGAGTTACTGGAGACTTAACTGTCCTATGGGCCTTCAAATCAGGGGTGAGGTACACTGAAGAAGCACTTGGATAGACTAATAGACAGTGACCCTCCACACCCAACAAGACAGTGATGCCAAAGATCAGGATGAAGACTTTGAATTGGCACTAGAAGTGGACTGAGAGCCAGTGGAGGGATCTTAGCACAGGTAGGATGTGCTCACAGTGGCCTGGTATTCTCTGTGATCTGAATCTCTGCATTGTATCTATATTTAGCCCCAGTGACTGCAGTAATTCAGTCTGGAGGTGACAAATCCATAGATCACTGTGGTCAGGTTCTTCTCCAGGATGAAGTTCTCTAGCTAGCTAAAGGTGAAAAAAGGCACTTTTGCAACACTTTGATGAGTTGGGACAAATGGCTTCGCTGGAAGGGGAGATCAATGTGCCAGTTATTTTTTCGGAACATCTCCCTTTCCCAAACAGCATCACTTCAGTCTTGCTCAGGTTAAGCCAGCTGCTCTTCCTCCAGCAGAAGACTCTTGTAAGTGTTGTGTCATTTTTTGACATTTGTCATTTTGTATCTATGGGGAAAATGAGATACAGAATTGGGTATCATCAGCTTATTATGGCATCTCATCACCAGTTCTGTCCATCAACTGCAGCTGTGTTATGTCAGTTGATCAAAGTATCCTGTGATGGATTATATCAAAAGTGGCAAGAAGTTTGAGTAATAAGAGTACTGAAATGACCCCTACACATTTCAATGAAAACATCTCCTTTAAGTCATGGGGAAATCCCGATGCCTTGCAGAACCAAGATGTGTATTCCTTCTGTTTATATCACATCACTTTCATCTATAATCATTTCATGACTTTGTTTAATATCCTCATTTGTCTCTATCTTCAAGAAAAGGTAAATTCAGCAATGTTGTGAAAACCTAAGGTATCAAACAATCTATTTGCCCATCATAATCTTTAAAAGTTTTTGAAGAACAATCTGCTTTGCATAACAGACAAGCACTGGGTTCCAGAACTAAGGTGGATGTGAAGAGGTGGATGAAATAATCATAGCAAAGACTGTATCACAGGAATGTAACCCATTTGCCTGCTGTGAACTGAAATCATGGGGAACATCTGAACAAGTCTGCCCTTCTCTTGTGTTAATTAGGAATTATTCTAATTGCATGTGCTGAGGATGTGATTAGGCAGATTCAGTGAACAAGAGTAGTAGCCATGGAAGAATAAAGGATTCAGTTTACAACACAGTTGGGCTGTGTCCAGATTCCAGAGGACAGTCCTAACATGAGCATTGCTGGCGTAAGACATAGGTAGGTCTCATATAGGTTGGATGAGGAAAGGCTTGATCCTGAAAGGCACTGAGCACCTCTACTTCACCTTGACTTTAATGGTACTTGCAGGCACTCAGCACTTCTCAGTATCAAGCTTTTAGTTTCTGGGGGTTTTTTTCATAGATTCATAGATACTAAGGTCAGAAGGGACCATTCTGATCATCTAGTCCGACCTCCTGCACAGCGCAGGCCACAGAATCTCATCCACCCACTCCTATGAAAAACCTCACCTATGTCTGAGCTATTGAAGTCCTTAAATCATGGTTTAAAGACTTCAAGGAGCAGAGAAGCCTCCCTCAAGTCAACCATGCCCCATGCTACAGAGGAAAGCGAAAAACCTCCAGGGCCTCTCCAATCTGCCCTGGAGGAAAATTCCTTCCCAACCCCAAATATGGCAATCAGCTAAACCCTGAGCATATGGGCAAGATTCACCAGCC
Source organism: Dermochelys coriacea (assembly GCF_009764565.3). Classification (NCBI taxonomy): domain Eukaryota; kingdom Metazoa; phylum Chordata; order Testudines; family Dermochelyidae; genus Dermochelys; species Dermochelys coriacea. The sequence continues at coordinate 35,824,733 of NC_050078.2, forward strand.
AGATACTACAGGAAATTCTTTCCTGGGTAACTCAGATCCCAGCCATCTAATATCCCATCTCAGGGGATTAGTCCTATTTACCCTGATTTAAAGATCAATTACTTACCAAAATCCCATTATCCCATCATACCATCTCCTCTATAAACGTATCAAGTAGAATCTTAAAACCAGATAGATCTTTTGCCCCCACGGCTTCCCTTGGAAGGCTATTCCAAAACTTCACTCCTCTGATGATTAAAAACCTTCGTCTGATTTCAAGTCTAAACTTCCTGGTGGCCAGTTTATACCCATTTGTTCTTGTGTCCACATTGGTGCTGAGCTTAAATAATTCCTCTCCCTCTCCTGTATTTATCCCTCTGATATATTTATAGAGAGCAATCATATCTCCCCTCAACCTTCTTTTAGTTAGGCTAAACAACCCAAGCTCCTTAAGTCTCCTTTCATAAGACAAGTTTTCCATTCCTCGGATCATCCTAGTAGCCCTTCTCTGTACCTGCTCCAGTTTGAATTCATCCTTTTTAAACATGGGAGACCAGAACTGCACACAGTATTCTAGGTGAGGTCTCACCAGTGCCTTGTATAATGTACTAAAACCTCCTTATCCCTACTGGAAATGTCTCTCCTGATGCATCCCAAAACCGCATTAGCTTTTTTCACAGCCATATCACATTGGCAGCTCATAGTCATCCTATGATCAACCAATACTCCAAGATCCTTCTCCTCTTCCATTACTTCTAATTGATGCGTCCCCAACTTATAACTAAAATTCTTGTTATTAATCCCTAAATGCATAACCTTACACTTCTCACTATTAAATTTCATCCTATTACTATTACTCCAGTTTACAAGGTCATCCAGATCCTCCTGTATAATATCCCGATTTTTCTCCGAATTGGCAATACCTCCCAGCTTTGTATCATCTGCAAACTTTATTAGTACACTCCCACTTTTTGTGCCAAGGTCAGTAATAAAAAGATTAAATAAGATTGGTCCCAAAACCGATCCCTGAGGAACTCCACTGGTAACCTCCCTCCAACCTGACAGTTCGCCTTTCAGTAGGACCCGTTGCAGTCTCCCCTTTAACCAATTCCTTATCCACCTTTTGATGTTCATATTGATCCCCATCTTTTCCAATTTAACTAATAATTCCCCATGTGGCACGGTATCAAACACCTTACTGAAATCTAGGTAAATTAGATCCACTGCATTTCCTTTATCTAAAAAATCTGTTACTTTTTCAAAAAAGGAGATTAGGCTGGTTTGGCACGATCTACCTTTTGTAAAACCATGTTGTATTTTGTCCCATTTACCATTGACTTCAATGTCCTTAACTAATTTCTCCTTCAAAAATTTTTCCAGGACCTTGCATACTACAGATGTCAAACTAACTGGCCTGTAGTTACCTGATCACTTTTTTCCCCTTTCTTAAAAATAGGAACTATATTAGCAATTCTCCAATCATTCGGTACAACTCCTGAGTTTACAGATTCATTAAAAATTCTTGCTAATGGGCTTGCAATTTCAGGTGCCAATTCCTTTAATATTCTTGGATGAAGATTATCTGGGCCCCTTGATTTAGTCCCATTAAGCTGTTTCAGTTTCGCTTCTACCTCAGATATGGTAATATCTACCTCCATATCCTCATTCCCATTTGTCATGCTACCCTTATCCCTAAGATCCTCTTTAGCCTTATTAAAGACTGAGGCAAAGTATTTGTTTAGGTATTGGGCCATGCCTAGATTATCTTTAACCTCCACTCCATCCTCAGTGTTAAGCGGCCCCACTTCTTCTTTCTTAGTTTTCTTCTTATTTATATGGCTATAGAACCTTTTACTATTGGTTTTAATTCCCTTTGCAAGGTCCAACTCTACTCGACTTTTAGCCTGTCTCACTTTATCCCTACATGTTCTGACCTCAATTAGGTAGCTTTCCTTGATGATCCCTCCCATCTTCCACTCCCTGTATGCTTTCTGTTTCTTCTTAATCACCTCTCTAAGATGCTTGCTTATCCAGCTTGGTCTACAACTCCTTCTTATGAATTTTTTCCCGTTTCTTGGGATACAGGCTTCTGATAGCTTCTGCAGCTTTGATTTAAAGTAATCCCAGGCCTCCTCTACCTTTAGATCCATAAGTTCTTCAGTATAATCCACTTCCCTAACTAATTTCCTTAATTTTTGAAAGTCAGCCCTTTTGAAATCAAAAACCCTAGTTGCAGATTTATTTTTGTTAATCCTTCCATTTAGTTTGAACTGAATTAGCTCATGATCACTTGAGCCAAGATTGTCCCCTACAACCATTTCTTCTATGAGGTCCTCGCTACTCACCAAAATTAAATCTAAAATGGCATCCCCTCTAGTCGGTTCAGCAACTACTTGATGAAGGAATCCATCAGCTATCGCATCTAGGAAAATCTGAGCCCTATTATTATTACTAGCACTGGTTCTCCAGTCTATATCTGGGAAGTTAAAGTCTCCCATGATCACACAGTTTCCATTAGTATTTACTTTATTAAAGACATTAAAAAGGGCTCTATCCATATCCAAATTAGATCCCGGAGGTCTATAGCACACCCCAAGCACTATCGTAGGAGAGGCTTTACTAGTTTTCTTCCCCAATGTAATTTTTGCCCAGACGGACTCTGTCTTATCCATTGCATCGCTTCTTATTCCTTTACATTCTACCTCATCATTGATATACAATGCTACTCCACCACCTTTACCTTTGTTTCTGTCTTTCCTAAACAGCACATACCCTTCAATACCTGTAGTCCAGTCATGACTACTATTCCACCATGTTTCTGTTATCCCTATAATCTTTGGTTTCACTTCCTGCACCAGTAGCTCTAGTTCCTCCATTTTGTTACCTAGGCTCCTCGCATTGGTGTATAAACATCTTAATTTTTGCTGTTTGGCCTCGCTCACATTTTGTACTCTATTAGGCACAGTCATTCTACAGCCAGTATAACCTATTAGACTAGTATCCACACCGCCCTCGCTCCTTATATATATTCTCCTACCCACGGCTGTATCCTTTCTTACTTTGTCTTCTTCCCTCTCAATGCTAAAATCTGATGTGGAGATTTCCTGGACATCTCCCATCCATCTCCCCTAATTTCTAGTTTAAAGCTCTCTTTATTAGTTGTGCCAGCCTTGATCCTAGAAGTCTATTTCCTACCCTACTCAGATGAAGTCCATCCCGAGAGAACTGTCTTCTGTCCGTGAATGCCTCCCAGTGGCCATACATTCCAAAGCCCTCCTTATAGCACCACTGCCTAAGCCATCTGTTGACAGTCATAATCTTGTCACACCTTTGTTGCCCTTCTCTAGGAACAGGAAGGATCCCGCTAAAGATCACCTGAGCCTCAATTTCCTTAAGCGTCTTCCCCAGCCTAGCATAGTCACCCTTAATACTTTCCAGCGAGAATCTAGCCGTATCATTTGTTCCCACATGAAGGATAATTAGGGGATTCTTTCCCGCTCCCTTTAGGATCCTTTTCAACCTCAGATCTACATCCCGTATCTTAGCACCCGGAAGACAGCACACCCTTCTATTCTCTGGATCAGCTCTAGTTACAGGCCTGTCTATTCTTCTCAATAAAGAGTCCCCGATCACATAGACCTGCCTTTTCCTGGTGATGGTGCTATTCTCCAGTATCTCCCCTGTTCCCTCTGGCTGCAAGTTCTTTCCATTCCTATTTTCCCTTATAATCCTCTTCAACCCATCCTGTATCCTCCTGGGGCTCATATTTGGTGTAGTCTCCCTTGACTCTTCCGCTTTTCCTATAGGACTAGCCTCTCTTCTCTTCTTCCTTACCCTTCCACCTTCAACAAGTACCTGCTGAGCCCCTTCTTCATTTTCCAACTCTGCAAACCTATTCATAAGCTCTATTTCTCCTTCACACTAGCCCGTCTTTTCCTCTGCCTGGTTCTTTTAGTCACATGCTTCCACTGACCACTTTCCTCACCCAGTCTCCCCTCAAAATTCCCCAGCCCTGCTTCCATCTGTGAGTCTGAGCTTTTCCCTTCAGATACCTCATATCTTTGCTCCATCATCTGCTCAAACCCCTTCCTAAACTCAACGAGACTTTCCACCTGCATCTCCAAACCTTGGATCTTTTCCTCCATCAGCTCTATCAGACGGCATAACAGTCATCTCTTTTTCTGGCACAATTAACTGTGGGTGCAAATGCTAAGTAAACAGTTAACTACCTGACTGCACTCAGCTAGCCAGATAACTAAATGCTAGTAGTCAGAGTCCTCACTTGCATTTAACTGGTTTTCAGTAATTTCCTCATCCTTAAAAATAGGTAACACCATAGATAAAATCAGGCAAAAGTGATAAACAGCAAGTTTTTAAGGGCACACAGTGTATTGGTGACAACAATTTGTTGTACTTTTAAATAATTCATGAACAAAACTGTGCCAATAAAAGTAGAGGCCAGGTTGAGACCACTTTAATAATATGGCCCTTACTATCACTTTTAGACTGGAAAAAAATAATTTTCCAGAATCTTCATCATAATCATATTTCCAATCAGCTGAATCAGCCTCTATATGCTTAGACCTGAGAGGACAAAGGGATCCCTAATGCAGAGGTTCCCAAACTGTGGGGCATGCCCTATGGGGGCATGGAGGAACTTTGGAGGGTTGGGGAGGCCAGGTCAGCCCCAAAAGGGGATAGGAAGGGAGCACCATCCAGCTCTACTCTTCTCCCAGCTCTGCTCCAGCCCCACCCCCAGCCACAGCCCCCCAACCACAGCCTGGCTGCGGCTCCACACCTGGCCCAGGTTCAAGCCCCACTCCCAGACTCACCCTTAGCCGTGGCTCCATTCCTGGCCCCAGACCCACCCCCAGGTGTGACTCCAGCCTCGGCCCCCTTACCCTGTCCATGTCCCCCCTCGTTCCCCTGGGAGCTGCAGTCCCACTCCAGGGGGGAGAGGGCCCAAACAGGGGTGGGGGTGCATGACCCTGAAAAGCTTGGGGACCACTGCCTTAATGTAACTCAATTCACTGCTCTTACACCAGCAAGGAGTTTGAGCAAAGATTGCCAAATTTATGTACACTTACCCTTTGTTACCCTTTAGGATTTAGTTCAGTCAAAATAGTAACATGAGATCTCTTGAGACTGGGTAATGATCATAAGGGTTTACCTCCACAGGTCATACACTTTGCTATGGTAACATAACTTTCTGTAAGGTCAGGCGAAATCTGGAATTTTATTATTATTAATTATTAATTATTATTATTATTTATTTCTTCATCCCCATTAAGAGCCTATGACTTGGCTATTCATTCTCACAAACTGCCTGGAACAAACATGTCAAACGTTGGAATACAAAATTCCCTTATGCGTGTTCTACACTAGGTGTCAAGAGATGTGATCTCTAGTAATGAAATGTGTGTGCATGGGCCTAATTTGGTAGCTCTTGCCTGAAGAGGATCTTGCAGGGTGAAAAAGAATCATTTGCTTTGCATGCTATCTTTAGAAACTTACTGAACTTGGCAACTATCTCCTGTCCAAACTGGGATGTTACCTTGAGTGGGCACAATACCACTCTAGCAGATGGACATGCGTGTAGGCATGCCAGAGAACTAGGATGTGCATTGAGTTTGCCTGCCATGGCTCAGAAACCTATCCATTTAAAATCACTGTCTACAAAGAGCTTTTGCATAGAGGATTCAGGGGCTATGTAACTGGCTCTCCAGCTCCTATTGGCATTAACTTTGACATTCTTAAAATACTTCTGAGGCAGAAGGGGATGTCAGAAGAGAGAGGGGGATGCAAATCAGGATTAGTGCTGTATATGTTAAAAGATCATGGATGGGAAAAATATATTATGGTGTTGCCACCCTCACAATGCTTTCTAGGGAAAGTATGCAGGAATGTACACAAATATGACTGTAACTGGGGTGAGTTTTCCTACTTAATACATGCATCCGATGAAGTGAGCTGTAGCTCACGAAAGCTTATGCTCTAATAAATTCGTTAGTCTCTAAGGTGCCACAAGTACTCCTTTTCTTTTTGCGAATACAGACTAACACGGCTGCTACTCTGAAACCTACTTAATACAGTAGCTCAGCAGAATGTGGAAACCCAATTCATGACCTTTCATGCTGCAGAAGTGGGCATATACTGCAATTTCTTCTGAATAGAACTCCCAATGTTTCAGAATGTTATATAGGTCTTTACTTCTGCCTTGCAATTTTATTGACATTTTTCTTCTACTTTTCATTTTGTGCAATAGTTTAAATTCTACAGTAAGTCATTTAAGCTTGCTCAAGAGAGGCTGCAATGCTGCTCCCAGGCACACTGCAATGATTGAAACCACAAATGAACACTTTGTATATTGTTAAAAATCTTACGTTCTAGTACAAAACACATAACGACACTGTTAGCTAGTGCACTGCAGTTAAATGCTTTTGCCCAGAGGCACAAAATCAAAATAGTTATTTGTATTAAGGTAAAGCTGCAATAGCTATAGATGGATTTACATAATAATTACACCTGCCTGCTTTAAAAAGTATGTTCATGCAGGAGAATTTAACATTTATCTAAATTATTTGCTTAAATTTTGGTGACTTAACTATTTAGAATAAGGAAAGATAATGAGCCATATCCTACACTGGTTGTATCTCAGCACGGCTCCATTGAAATCAATTTACAACTGCTGAGGATCTGGTCCAAAATAACTTGATTTTTTTTAGAAGTTCTTAAATGGTTTGAAATACATTTTTAGGGCCAAACCCTGCTCACATGCAATTCAATACGAGTTTGACATGGGCTTCAATGAGATTGGAATTTGGCACCTGGCCATTTAGTACCCCCGGGAAATTTGGTAATAATATTTTTATATCAGTATCAAAAACTGCACACACACAAAAATTTCATATATGTTGTAGTAAGACAAGTTGGTTTAAATGAACTCGACATCACATATCCATTTACTATCTAGTTTGACATATTAGTTGTCTTTTTACCACTAAGAGTCCCCTCAGGAAATCATAACAACAAGAACACGGATGAACAAGGTGTTTACATGTGCCCAATTCACTCATACAATGTTGACACTGAATTTTTATGTGTCAGTCGGTTTAGAAGACACCAAGAAATTCTAGTAACCCCATTTGTTCTTTATCATGGAGTTACCTTCCTACCAGTTAACATTTTTCTTCAGCACCGTGCATATGTGTTATAGACATGTGAATGGTAAATTACCTGTGCCTTGAACCAACTCTCAAAATGCCCATATGACACATCATATGACCAGTCTCAAAAATCCCTAATTACTGAAGGTATCGATACTGTCAGCCTTGTAACCTGATTCTGGCACACTACATTCCTGCTCCCTCCCCCCACACCCAAAATCAGTGTTTTACTGTGAAGTCACTAATACATTTGTGCTCCAGAACTGGAACTTCCAGGTGAGATAGCAAAGGACATGACCACATGACTTCAGCTACAAGGTCATGCCATCACAGATGTTATTTGTTCGAAATCCATGCCTACCAAACTGCAGGAGTGTGCATATAATGTGACTTTGTGTCTCTTATCTGGATTAATATACCACTGAAGCAAACTACAAACAATCTACAGATACTAGAGCCACTTTAGAAACTACGCCCATGACCAGACCTAAAAGAACTCCCCAACATCTGGAGAAATTTACATTTCAACTGTTAGATGGCAAGTACCCTGCAATGACCACTGAAGGCCCAGAGACTGAAGATCAGAATCTTCCTGAAGTTGACTTAATGACCTCTACCTTCCAAAAGATCTCCAAGCCATAGCTATAAGTAATGCTGAAATGAATACTACTCAGTTTGACTAATTGTTAATTTAAAAAAATAGAGAGGGCAAAATGCCCCATAGTGAATAATTCTGCAATAACAGGGAGATAGGCTGGGTAATTTAATAGGTATTTTCCAACTCTATTTTTTATGATCCCATGACTATGAGCTTTATGCATTAGTATGGTAAATGATTCTTGCATTTTGGGGAAAGTAACATGGATAACAAAACATCTACATTAACTGTGGGTTGTTGGTATTTCCACATTAGGAGTTACCCATATTTCACCACAGATTCTGAAGACATAATTAGTGTTCATTTTCTTGGTTTCTACTACTTTCTTGGACAGCTACTATTGGTGCCTTTGGTAATTTCAGCTAGCAATGAGGAACATCCTCAAAACAATATGTTTCTCACTAGAAAGGTCAAGAATATTTTATTGATTTAGATATATTTCAAGATGCACTCTTTTGGGTACTTCACAGAGAACTTTGCAATCTGTTATCCTTCATGACATTTTTGTTTATGTACACTATCATGTTTTCTATATTTTTTGTCCCCTACTTTTTCTTAGTAGAGGAACTAGTATGACAAATAGTCTAATGCCCCTAATACATAGTCCTCATATTAGGTCAAAATTTTCTGTTTGTGGGATCACACTTGGATTCTGTGAGTATGACTGTGATGTTACAGAGGGTGAGGCTCTGTTGATTTAACTGAGACATTAGGAATAGATAAAGTCTTCAGCAGGAATGGCTGGAAAACAATATTTCTGTTTCATGAAAAATTTCAAGGTTTTGACATTTGTTTTCATCCAAGTGAATGATAAAACTGAGACCTTTCACATTTTTTTTTCAAAACGTATGAACAAGAAAAAAACTTCCACCCTACTATAGACAACAACAGGGTGATTTGGGCATTCACATGAGATATGGGACACCCAAGTTCAAGTCCCTGTTCTGAATCCAACATCCTAGCTGAGTTCCCTAACCACTGGGCTACTGGCTACACTGGGGGGGGGTGACTTTCTCTTGACCAGAAATTGCATACTGCACCTGATGAATATTTTGTTGAAACCAATATGTTTCTGTGGGGGAAAAAATGGTTTCAGCATTTTCCAACAAAAAACATTTTTTTTCAAAAATTCCTAACTTGCTCTACTCTTTGAGAACCAAGATTCTGTTTTCAGGTAGGTGTTTCTTGTAATAAATAATGACAAAGGGGAGAAAAAACAGAAACTATATGATAGGAGCGGAGTTGGTTCTAACAGGAGGAACTTCAAAGTTTCCCCATGGAGGAATTAGTTAATCTCTATAGTGATTCTCAAACTTTTGTACTGGTGACCCCTTTCACACAGCAAGCCTCTGAGCGTGACCCCCGTTATAAATTAAAAACACAAATATATTTAACACCATTATAAATGCTGGAGGCAAAGCAGGGTTTGGGGTGGAGGCTGACAGCTCACGACCCCCCATGTAATAACCTTGCGACCCCCGAGAGGTCCCGACCCCGAGTTTGAGAACCACTGCTCTATACAGAGAGTTCCAAGAGAACAATAGACACATAAAACATATTTTCTTCATGAATATAGTTGCAAGCAGAGGCATTTTTGTTTGGGAGTTGATTTTTAACTATACAATGTAGAACAGATAAAGAAAATACAAGGTAGCCCATAATTTGAACCCATATCTACAGATGTGGATTCAAATTGTGTTTTTATATCACAGGAGTACGAGTTTGGTCATTTCAGCCTAATCCCTATTTGTCCCTATCAGAAAACCAAATCACACAGCACAGCATATTTAACAGACTGTACTCAACAGATGCCCAGGACTGGAATAGCATGTGGTACTAAGGTCAGGACTGAGATTCATTGGCAGAGATGTGTGGGAAATTTGCACAGCATCTGCTTGTATTATGCCTTTTATAAAGCAGTGATATTAGTCCCTTGCTTTTGTTAACACCAAATTCACTCAAAAATGTGCCTTTGAAGAGTGGATAAGTGTTAACTTGCTACTTGCAAACCCTGTAAATATGCCGTTGGTAATTCAGGAAATCATTTACTGGTTTAGAAAAGTGAGATGATATCTGAGAAAGAATGAGAAGGAGAGAATTTCTTGATATTGGGCTAAATCCTGAGGTACTACCTCAGTTCCAGTTACTGGAGTAAGGAATTAGGTTTTAGCCTAAAGTTAAATGTTGGCTCCCACCTCCTCCTTTATTTATTTAATATGTCTGTAATTAGTTAGCTGCAAATTTAGTATTACATTTTTGTCTGTGACTTTAAACCCCTGGATATATTCTGCTTTCTATGAGCTGCCTGTATGACTTGAAGGGAGGACTGGGATAGAAAATAAATTAAAACAGAATAAAATATATATCACCTCTTTTGTGATGATTTGTGTATCATTTTCTAATGACTTATGTATACAGTGGTCTTTACTGGCTGAACTTCTCAGCTCAACAACAGACAATTCCTTCGCCTTCCATTAAGTCAAATCCGGCATTCTCCTTTCAGCACACTTAATTAAAATTTGTTTTGTTACAATTCACATCAGGACTGTACAGTCTCACAATACTGTACAACAATGCTAGGTATATGAACAGTTCAGCATAAGGTGCTTTTTCCATCTGAGCACAAATGCAGCTCTCTTGCCCCAAGGGATTGAGTTCTGAGTCCCAGGACGGGGATAGAGCAGGGTTGGTGATGATGTACCCACTCCAAATTAGAAGTTGGGTTCACCAGATTACTTACTACAGTGGCTCTGGAATTGTGGAGGCTGACACACAGTGAAATCACCAAGCACTATGTAAATGATAATTCTTCTGGACTCGGCTCAGAATGTCATGGTGGTCATAAGCTCTACTCATCAGGCTGGACATACCAAAGGGTAAGGTGATGGGATTTTACCTCTGTCATGGATCAATCATTTCTTCCTCTGGTATGAGCTTGGAAGCACTAATCCTGAAAGAGTGACTGACCTATTATAATTATTCCCCTTGGTGGTGAATGGTACCAGTGATTTTTCAGGCAGCCTTGAGAGGCAAGGTTGTTCATCCCACTAATAACAAGCTTTCAGTGGTTTGGTAAGGCTTTATAATAGACTTTGACCTCCACTATCAGTGGACTTCTCAATACTTGATCCATTGTCTTCATCCTCTCAGATGACCCAATATACATGAAGTGAAAGAGGAGATGGGTAGAGCTCTACTTGCAAAAGTTAAATGCTGAAGCTGACCAATTATGTTTTTTTGAAGATCAAATGTTGTGACTTTACTGACTTGGGCTTCTCCATAAATTCCGGTGAAGCAGTAGTTGTTCTGGTTGACTGGTAGGTAGCTACCTCCACTCAGCAAGAAACCTATCTTGGTATTTTTTTGCTTTGAAAAGTGTTCATGTTTGGACATAAAATTCTTCAGATTTGGCCTGAACTGTCTACAGTTGTGGAAATGAACAGTGTCTCAGGTGGACAAAAACACAGTCTTCACTAACTGAGTTTCAGCTAGTCTTGTTCATCAAGGTTCTGCAGATCCAGGTTCAGCAATTTTCCATGTCACCATGTCCTTCCTGGCTTGGGAAAGCTGGAAAGGAGGTGCTAGGGTTTACTGCTGATGATTATCATCAACATTTTCGCATTAGAGGGGAAGGGCAGTGGGCCAAATAAATAGTCTTAAAGAAGCCAGTATCCATTTTGAGTCACTGAGAAGATTATGGTGAGGAAGTTTGACAATTTGAGTCCTCATGTTCCTTGACCTTGGTTAATCAGGTTATAGGCCTGGTTATAAGGTAAAAACTGCACTTGTTTCATTAGTCATTGATCTCCTACTCTACAGCTCAGGCTGTAGTGACTGTAAAGATTCTTTTAGATTTATGAGCATTCTTTGACACCATTTTGACATGAAATTTTGATGAGATGTCTGCAGATCCTAGCAGAGGTAGGAGTCCCTTGAGTGTGTCCAGTTCTTTCTATAAAGACTCAGACATTAGTGCTGGATAATTTGTCCTCTGCACAAGGGCTCTCCTGTTGGAGATACTACAGAGCTCTACGTTGTTACTCCTGTTCAATGTACAGAAGAGGAATGTGGAAGGATAGTGAGGAGAAATTGTTTGCAATGAATTCAGTATGCTAATGCAGCCAGCACACCATATTTATTAAGTCTAACCTGGCTGGTACAATAGGATGAATATCCTAGTATGTAAATGATCTTAGGTCTTGAACAAGGACTAGCTGGTTATGACTTAAAAATAAAAATATTAAAAAAACTTGCAAACTGGGGGACTGTTCAAAAATATCTCTCTTTGAGATGGATCAGATATTGTACTTTATTATATGTGACATCTGCCTATATTTTAAAATAGTAAATTGCATAGCTGTGATAATAATTCAACTCATTTCAAGGATCATCAGCTTGGATGACATTAACTTGACATATGTAATGGTGTTCACTTACCACAGCAGTGCCTCCTGCTGACTGTCTTGGGGATTAGCTCTTCCAGCTGGTACACCCTCCACAGGTTGTGCCTCTCCCATCACTGTCTCTGCCTGCAGACCCACCTCAATCCAAATACCACAGTGTCCTCTTCATGACTTGGCCCTCCAGCCATGTCACCATTCATGTTTCCCCCTTTCTGGTGGTGGTGGTGGAAGTATCTCAGTTCAATAGTCCAGCTACTTCCTCAGAGGTGAGTGGGAGGGATGCGGGCCCACCCATTACTCCATGTGCCAACCCAGGGACCCTGTAAATAGCAGCCTCCTGTTGTGTCTCCTTAACTTTGATCAATGGTGCTTCAATTCCCTGTCCCAGCACCTTCTTTGCCCTCTTCTCAGTGTATTCAGCCAGCAAATCCCAGCAGCCAGCCAGGAGCTCCTTTTTGCTCTGTCAGTCCCTGCCAGCAACTGCTCTGTCCAAGGTGCTACCTTTCCTGCAGCCCATTAGGAACAGAGATCTCACTCCTTGGGCTCCAGACAGCAACTGACTCTGTCTGGTCCTGCAGCTCCTTTATGTGAGTCTTCTTATTGGCTGCCCCATGCAGCCTCCCTCTAATTGGCTGCTTCCTGCGCAGACTCCCTAGGCTGCTTGGAGGACTTGCCTCCACTGCTCCTTTCTGGGACGGCATGTGGCAGTCCCATGAGGCCTCTATTAACTCTCTATTAACTCTCTGGTGTCTGGTCAATACCCCATCACAACATAGTAAACTTTATTTGCAGCCTTCAAACATAATTTTAAATAATGAAAAGACCAGTATATCTGTGAAAAGTGCCAGACTGACAGTTCTGGGAAATGATAGCAATTTACCCACACAGCCAGTACAACATAGAGAGCAGAAGTGCAAGGTCATTCATAGCCAAAAAAATGTGGGTAATGCTGGCTGAGGACTGGATATGTTTCACTTTGTTTTTTGTATAAGAAGGCTGTGGTACAAAAGTGGGTGAAGCAGTGCTTTTTCTGGCTGGTCCTGTCTCCTTCAGTTCAGCTTTAGATCCTTACAGCAATTTGCCTAGCATTGTGTGTACTCTTGGGGACAGGGGTTTTCTTTCCTCTTACTGCATCATTCACAAGATCCAGTGCTTCTACTTTATTGTAAGTCACAAATCCTTACCATGTTCTCACAATGATGTCTGTGTTATAAATTATTTGAACTCTTGCAGTCCATCACTTTCCAGATAATAAAGAGACACTGCTTCTGTTATTAATTCCAGATATATAACATGAGAGAGGAATGACCACTCTGGTCACATCAGCATGACATGTACTGATTATTGGTTAGAGTCAACTCTTATAGATAGTGTTGCTCTTTTGGATTCTGATCCTGCACCACGGAAGCCAATGGATCAGGGGAAAATGTACAAGTCTTTTTTCTTTTTTGTTATCATGCATGGCCGGTTGGTAGTTTTTGTGACTAAAGAAAAGTTGGGTTATTTTATTTTAGTTTTCCAAAATAATTAATGCCTGAGAGTTCTAATTCTAGAATACTATTTACTTGTACGTTTCCAGGACCCAGTCTCTCCACAGTAGTATCTAGTGTTGTTTTCTTATTTGATGGCAGAATTACTCAGTTTCCTCTTCAGACTTGTTGCTAAAGTAAGACAACTCTAAAATACAAAAAGTATCTTCTTTTTATGTGAGAGCCAGTAATGAGTGTTCTGGACACATTTCTGTCTGTGTGTATTAAAGGGGCAGTATTAGTGTTAGTATTAGTGTTAATCTCCAAATTTTGATTTTAGAACCTAATAAGAATTTAAATGTTTTCAAGATTTTATTTTATTTCAGTGGGAAACTGCTTTTTAGTTTTTTTAATGTAAGCATTTCCTTTCAGCGTAACAAACCCAAACAGCACTGTAGTCCTGAATCCTGCATGAGAACCAGAAAATGAAACTCACTATAAAACAGAAGTGAAACTAACGAGTTTACTGTCCTTAGTCAAGCTGAGTGATTTGCAAAGTAAACAAGCAGCATGCATCATGAAATCCAAGATCAAACTGGGCTGGGATACACTGGGTCACAGACCAAGCCAAAAACAAGAATCTGAGGTGACCAGTCACTAGCCAGGGAGTATTATAAATGTCTTTAAATAAGTTTCTTGTGCTCTAGAATGTAATTATTAAGTAATGAAATCCCAACATTGATTGATCAAAGCCCTAGCACTTCTTTGACAACATTGTGTATTGTGGCCACATGCCACTGTGGTACTCTAAGTTCCTGTGCCCTTCCGTTATGGGCCAGTTTTTATATTCAGTTTTCACTGCAATTACCCTGGGCCCTTGTTGTTCTAGAAACTCCCATAAATGAGAGGATCTATGGCACCAACCTTTTCCCTTACACATTATTTGTGTGTGTGTGTGCGCTCGCGCCATCAGATCTCGTGTTTAGAACAGCAGCTAATATAGTCGGGATGAAAGATGTGGCGTTAATAGTTCTAATAAATATGAACCCTTGTAGGCATTCATTTGTGAAGTTGGTGCAAATGCATGTTTGCACTAGTAATTTTCTCCCTTCCAAGTGGTCTGGAAACTAATCATTATCCAGCATAGTAATGGTTATCACTGAACAAATTTTATATGAAATATATTGTGCTAACCTTACTAACTAACATCCCTTAATATTTTTCTTCCTTAAAATAAGAAAAAAAAGTGGGTCAGATATTCAGCTGATTTTAATGGAGGTACACTGTTATACATAAACCAAGAATCTGGCTCAATGTGTAGATTAGTATCATCCTATAATCTGTGGTATGTTTCATAGGTTCAAGTCAGATCCTTGAATTATGTGTTGTATTAATGAGATATAAAAACTGTACTAGACTTCAGTGACATAATCATAAGAGAGAATTAGACAAAACCTCTCCCCCTTGCTATGTGCCAGTAAAAATTATAGATAGTTTGAAAATTAAAAGTTGAATGTCTCCTTCCATACTTTCAAATACAGAGACAGAGGAAAGCAAAATTTTGGTTTGTGCTGGATCATTTATTTTCAGGCTTTTGTATTCTATTTACTTCTCTCTCCCCAGCCTCATCCCCAAAAAAGATTACAGTCTTTTAAAAAAGTCTGAAAGAAATGGGGAAAAGTATTTTGTTAGTAAGCTATATTGTATATTTTCCTCCCGATAAACCATTCTGTTGACTTAGAATGCAATTAAGTTCTAATACTGAATAAAACAAATTAAAAATTAAAATCTCTAAATGTAACTTTGTCTCTTGAGTGTTCAACTTTAAACAATGTCTGGATTGGAATGTAGACCTTTACTGGTATGCATGGGGGCTTATTCCACTCTGGTGTACTGACACTCAACACTCAAGATGTTTCAGTTTGATTCCCAGCACTGCAAGACAAATTGGGAATCATAAACCTTTCTACAGAGCAGTGGGTTTCCAAATCAACAGTAGGTCATTGAGGCAAGAAGAAAAATAAGAGGAAAACAACAAAAAACTTTTCTGCCTCTGTCACTTATTTGTAGGCTGCATTCAGGAAAACCGGCTGATGCCAATCTAAGTACCAGATTTTGTCACCACCAGCAACAGTGAGGTTCAACTTCACTGAAATCTACTTCCAGCACTAGTTGGAAGCCTTACACTAGTGAAAATATTATTGCATTTGCCTATCATGAGACCTCAGATAGAATATGATAATCAGATCTCCCAACAACTCATTTCTAGCTTAGAATTCTTGATGGTTTATTTAGTTTGACTGTGGTAGATTGCTGCTATGAATATAGTTGCTATGGAAGGAATGCTTTAGTGCTGTTTTTCTTTTAAAGGGGTCATGATTTTGCAATATCTCAAATAACACTGATGGCTTAAAATCTGCAAACAATACAACAGTTAACATTTACTATGCACAACAAGGATCATAGTTCATAATTTATTATTCAAAATTATGTTAAAATATTTTTGTAGTAGAATGGGAGGAATATGCTCAAAATATTCATGTGTATAAGCAATACATAATAAATTTACATTTACCACTATCAATATGTAATAAGCAAGTAATCAGAGATGCATTTAGGGCTTTAACCAGTGAAATGGAGTTCAGTATTTGAAAGCACAGTCTTTTGAATTAGGCCAAATTCTGCAATTCTCCAAAGCAATGAAAATATTTTCACTTTCTATCCATCAGGACACCATCAAACAGCAGAGAGTCTTCAATGATTATTGATCAAACAATAACATAAATAACTAGAATACATCAATGTACAAAAAGTTTGGCTCATAGTAAGAAGTGCATTCCTTCCAGCTTGCCTATATGAAAAATGGCTAGTACTAACAGAAACATGATAGCTAGACTCTAATGTATAGCTCTGAGATTAAAGAATATGGCAATGAAGATAATTTCTGCATACATTTAATTTTGGCGTAAGTATTTCAAAGCATCACGAGGGGAGCTAATCAATCAATATTAAATGAAGAATACATGGATCAAATTCTTTGCTGATTTACAAGTTGTGTAGTTCCAGTGATTGCAAAACTTAGCCCCAAGGAATTGGTGGATGTGTCATATGGAAAAGGTGGATTTCATGTATACTAATGAAGACACATCCAAGATCTAACTTCAGTTATACTTATTCACCAGTCACTGAAGCCAAGTGGGGGCTGAATTTGGCCCTCAGCCCTGAGAAAAGAAGCTCTCTTCACTTTTATTCAAATCTGGGTAATACTAAGAATTAAGGAAACCAAACATAAAGTGACATATTGTGTGAGGGCAAGATCTACTGAGTGCCCATAAAGGGACTAGAGGCTCTATGTCTCACAGTGTGTGGGGCATGGCTACCTTTGCAGGGCTGATTCTTCACCCTTTCTGTACAGCTGGGCAGGGAGTAGGCAGAGGCTTGAGCCCACTGGCTCCCCAATGATGTGTCAGCCCACCTCAGCTCAAACAGAAAGGGAAGTAATCTGGTATGGACCAGTAGATGATTTCTTCCCACTTGGAAGACGAAGGGAACCAGGAAATGAATTGTGACTCTCACAGCCTCAAGTCTAACTCTAAATTAGGGGAAAAAATTCCTCATTAGATTGAAAGTATCCTGAATCAAGACAAAAAGTAGAAATCTCTGAATTTTTTGCATAATGAAACATTCTATTTTGACACTATCAAAACATTTCATTTCAACAAGACCAAAGCATTTTTTTAAGGTCAAACCAAACTTTCATATTATGATTTATAATATGATATAAATAGGGTTGGAGGGATGAGATTTTTATCAGTAAAGGTTGATAAATGGTGATTTCACAGTACACACACAAAATGATGAAAAAAATATTTCAGTAGGTAATAATAGATATATACAGGTAGGCAAAGGAAGAAAAATGCTGCTTCAGAACTTGTTAGAGTTTGATTTAATGATATTTCCTTAAACATGTGATGTTGACTCCGTGTTTCAGCAACTATGAAAATTTAAATTGATAACAAAATCTAAAAAATTGCTTAAAAATAAACATTGATATTATCTATTGAAACTATACAAATAAAAATTGAATTCTGCCAAGCTAAATATAAAAGTCTAAATGATAGATTCAAAATCAAACTTTTCAACTTTTATCAAAATGATGAAGTCCAAATGAAATGTTTTGACCTTATTGAAATGAAGCATTTCAATATTTTCCCATCAAAAATGTAGACGTGTTTCCAGGAAACACTTCAATTTCACTAAAATTAGCATTTCCTACTGGAAAAAAAGTTCCATCAAAAAATTTCTGACCAGCTGTAAGTCTTGAAATCATATCCTGCAATAACTATATCAATCAACAGTGATTCAACTCCCTGAATATCCTTGTGAGGGAGATGGAAGAAAGAAATTAAAATGCATATTCAGCTAAAGTCTGATGCCAGTGGGCATAATTTCATTGGGTTGAATGGATTTGCATCCACCTATGACAGGGTTGAATTTTGCCCAGAGCATGTAGCATTACCTTAGGATTTCTATTAGGACATGTGCAGCACCTAACACAGGATCAGTATGTAAAATGAATAAGCAAAGAGAAATGAGCTGGTTAGATAATATTGTATGCTAACATTTACCTAGGTGCTTATATGGGTCCTATTACTGGAGTATCGCAGCACGCCAGCACCTACTGAATTACTATGCTTCAAACTTCCGAGCACAGGGTCCTTTATTTTCAAAACCGAAAAACTAAAAATAGAGTTTTAATCTCAACTCTACAAAGTTACTTATAAAATCAAGCCCTCTAGTGTCATCATGATACATGCTCCAAAATGGCAATTTGTTTATGAATTTCAATTAAAACTTCAGCCACAACATGAAATCTCAGCAAAATCACAAAGCAAGTCAGTTGAACATCAAAGTCCAGATACAACTGTACATTTTTCAGGTGAGGAAATTCTCTCTCTCATACACAAATCTCTGCTGCAACTGCCCCTAGAATAAATACATTTTCCAGTGCTATTTTATTTGACTCACAACTTGGCTAGACTACATTAACTGATAGCACTTATTTTCTTGGAAAGCAAGTTTTCTGGGCATGGAAAAGCACAATTTTGCTGAATGTAGGGTCCAACATCAGGAAAAAAATCAAAATTTGCCACTTATAAAACTTAATGTACTAAATTCTTTGTGTGGGAAAAGACCCTTCTTGACCTTACATCCATTAACTTTAGGAGAATAGTTCTGCACTTGCCGGTCTCCTATGGTGCCCTTTTCGTAGCCACATGATAAGCTCTCAATATAGAGTGAGTTGTTCCCTGTAGGACAACGCAGAATATATGATAGCTTCTTACCTTCCTCCCATTCTGGGATTTCTAGGATTTGAATACTGTGCATTTTCCTTATCTGTTTTTCTAAGAGTTCCACCTAGAATTTAACAATTTATGAATGTATTATCTTTGTCAAGCCTAAGCAATAAATAAGATTTCACATTAACTTCTCAGATTTTTTTTTATTGTCAAGGCAGTTTGATATATTTGGTGTTCCAGACTGTCTGTTCATTTGTCCATTCTTTCAGCATTGGCATGCCACTGCCTTTACTTACTCATAGACATAAGACTTGTAGTATTCCAGGTTACTGGGGGCCTCTTAAATTAATCCACTGAAACTCAGAATTAAAGCAAGTAACATATCTACAGCTTTACAGAACATATATTCACATTAGATGGGCAGCTATACAATCTTAACTATGAATCTAAATTCCTGTCCCAAACTGCACTAGGGTGAGTGTAAACTCTGAGGTAGTTTTGGGGTAGTTTTCTTTATTTGTTCCGAAGTCCTGATCTTCTCAGAGGCTTTAGAGAGTGGTGCCAACATATTGTCCAGAGGCGGCACCCACCATGAAATGGCAGGTTCAGCAATGACTTTACAGTGCTACATTAGTCAATTGACATTAATTTTCCTGAAATCTACTAGGGTCCATCCCTAGAGTTCTGGTGCCCCATCCCTCTGGAATTGTCTACCTTTCATCCCTCCTCACAAGTCTTCCTTTACATCTTGTCTTTAAAAATATTCCTTTCCCCCAACTGACTAACTCTGAAATGTTGTCAATTCTTTAAGGCATTAAATAAAATAAAGAGTATTGTACTATATATGCTCTGACTATATTTTCATAAATATATCCGTGTTAATACAGACATGGAAAGATTCACTATGCCTTTTGCCACTTGCCCTTTATAGAGAGGATACAATATATTGTTCTTTTATGCCATTTGAGACCAATTTGTTTCAAGCTATCTGATTATTGTTTTACATTTCTGGGATTAGGAGACATCTAGCTACCAATCAGCTAGCTCAACTCCAGGAAGACAGTACCAAAGTGCTCTTTGGATTGCAGTGTATGAACTATGTTCTATATATTCCATAAATACGCCAATAGTATTTTAAATGTCAAAAAGTTTCACATTAATGAAAACATATGAAACTACATTCTTTGCATTGGTCTTTTTGACAGGGCAAGAGAAACATACTGGGAGAAAAAAATAACCCCTTTGGTGCAGGGAAGATAATATCCTGAGAAATTTAGCAGCAGAAGGGCATAGTCTGCACTAGTGCTTTAGTGCATCCCCTAGCTGCCTTAATCATGCCAATTTTGTGGCCAGTACCACTCACCAATGGGTCCACCATCGGGGGGGAATTTGTGGACACTTAGAGTTGCCGCCATGGAGGCCTTCATTGCCCAGAGGAAGCTGAAGCAAACTTTCATGTGATTCTGGTCTTTTGTTGATATAATAATATTATTCTTGCAAATATATTTCCCAGTACTTGGTGATTTACATAACAGTGGAGAGCATGAATGCCTTGCATATATGAGGAGGGAATATGTTACCCTTGGGCAAATGGGGCAAAGAAATACATTAGTGTTTCTAGAAACGTTACTTTGTGTGATACCTGATTATATGATAGAGGTATTCACAGTTAGCTATCAAATAACCAGTGGTTGAAAAGAACTACAAACAACAGATTAAGATGCTGGAATCCTAAGTAAAAGCTGCAGAAATTGATTCTTTTCCTATTGCATCAGAACTCTACCCTGATAAATGTAGTGACCTATGGAATGGGAAAAAATGCACTGGCAGATTCTTGGCTAGTGTAGGACAATCTACATCAGCGAAAGATCTCCCCCACAAGCTATTCTTTGTGGGATTGGAGATGTTATAATGTAGTGCTTAATGGGGATTTATCACTGACCACTATTGCCTGAAACACTGGATCTGTTAAAGTGGGTGCATGATCATGTCCTCCTCTAATCACAGAATAAACTAATCCTAATGCTGCTACGAAGACCAGAGATTCTCCTTTACAATAGGTAGAAGAGGCTTGTATTTCCTAGGGCAAAGAGTTCTGAGTTCACTCCCTGCAGGCAACAGGCAGGAGCAGTTTATTTGGACACAGTGGGGACATTAAACATTGGCCATGGAGTCTATGTAGTCACAGAATCATCACACTATGTCTTGCAAAGCTTTTAGAGAAAGAGAAAATAGGGGCAAAACATGAAATGAGGTTATGCAAGACTGAACACTGACCTACATCTGTTAGGAAGGCTCACATCTGTCCTTTACCATGCTATTTTTTTACCAGAATCAGCAGGTATGGTATATCAGATGCTGAAATCTCAGTCTCTCTCTGTCAGGATGCATGTGATTTGATCCAGCTTTCTGTGGTTGTGATGCTCCCCCACATTGAATACATCCTCTCGCAAGCTTATCACTAATGATCATTATTATATTGCACTGAATATTAAGCATCCATATGTATCCAATTCAAGTGTTGTATTGCTGAAGTGTCTGCACTTTCAAGCTATAATGGAACAGATAGTTCATAGGAAAATAGTTTTTGTTAATGTTCTGAAACCCATGCATTTAACAGCACTGTCATTTCTACATGTTAGCCCATCTCAAACACACTGAATTCATTATCAGCTCTACAGAGAAAAAGCAGATTTTTCTCCTGCTCTTGAGAGTGGTAGCAGGAGGCTTCAGTCAGGCTGAAAAGACTATGGCCTAAAGGATGTGATGTGGCTGACTACCAAACAGCATGGTATACAGAACACAGGCTTTGTAGCCTTATTTCAGATGACAAGTAGAAAGAGTGTTCACAAAGACTAGCAGTTCAGCAGAGGCAAAAAGAGTGCATATTATGAGATCAAACAGCTGACAGACGCTCATATCATTAGGTCACACAGCCCAGCACACACAACCTGGTTGATGACTGGTGGCTACAGGCATAACTGGTTTAAGCTACTTCAAAACACACTTGAGTAAATACAAGCAAATGAAAGGGATATTTGATTTGAGTACCTAAGGTAACAAGCTCCCTCTCCAGACTGAGCCAAGCAAAATTTGATATGCAGGGAATGAATCATGACAGTTCTGACACCCAGGTGGTACTTCTTGGAGTGACGTCACAATATCAGCCAGACAGTGCTCTCCATAGTGTATATTAGTTTTATTCCTTGTCTCAAGCTGTCACTTTAGGTTCATTTCACTGCAGTTGTTGAGATATCTTAACGGGGGAGAGAGAGACTGTCACAATGAAAGTCAACGTGGCAGCTCAAATCTAGTAATTAAATTAAAGAAAGCAGATTTTATATTGTAATCACTTTCCTCCCTTTCCCTTCAAGCGAGAACTAGAGAAATGAGAAGCATAGATCTAACTATTTAAAATAGATTATCTTTTATTTAATAAGAGTTACTGTCTTACAATTGAAAATCCATTCATATTTGCAGGACACACCCTTCCTTACTCCTAACAGATGGATGTAAAATCCTATAACTGGGGCTGAGAGAACTCCTTTTGCCAAATTTTAACCATGTTTGTCTGGAGCCACATTGAAGAAGCCCTTGATGAAGTTGGCCCAATGGCCGAAGGGTGAAATCATGGCCCTACTCAAGTCAATGAGAGATCTGCCTTTGTCTTCAGCAGGGCCAGAATTTCACATCAAGTTCTCTGCTGTATCCACTCTCTGCTTAGCACACTAAAATGATGAACCTGTCAACTTGTGGCTCTGCAATTCTCATGCCAACCCTACCCTGGTCTCATGGAGTAGCATAATGCACGACAGTTCTAATCATGACAACTGGTAATGTCCCTCAAGGAACTATCCACCATCTGAGAATAGCCAGAATACAGTAGCCCTCTGGTCATGGGCCTGCTGCCAACTACATGCTCTCTGGGACTGATAGCGGGGGAAGAGCTGAATCATCGCCTATGCTAGAATAATTTTCATCTGGAAAGATCCAGCCAGTTTATGGGTGCCACCAGAGCAGTGCAAAGGAGCCAGGTGGCCCAGAGAAAGTGGCTCACCATTCTGAGATTGGTGATAAACATTGGGATAGGCGAAAGGGAGGGGGAGAGAGACCAGCTATCTGGGTACACACTCCAGATTTCTTACTTTCATTTCATGTAAGTTTTACTGTTGAGCGCATGAATAAACCAAGAGATTCACTTAATTGATCCTCTACACCAGTGGTTCCCAAACTTGTTCCGCTGCTTGTGCAGGGAAAGCCCCTGGCGGGATGGAACGGTTTGTTTACCTGCCACATCCGCAGGTTCGGCTGATCGTGGCTCCCAGTGGCAGCGGTTCGCTGCTCCAGGCCAAGTGCTGGAAGTGGTGTGGGCCAAGGGACGTACTGGCCACCAAGCTTACATTATTGTAGAAATAAATAATAAATGAGAAATAATATGCCTGGATTACATCTATTTCATGTATGTGAGATGTCAAATTTTTTTGACCAGAGTTAACCCCTTTCCCCTCACTGCTTCTTAGTAAAATGTTGGTGATTTCTAGAGGACTGTACTAAAGCATGTATGCAAAATAACACATAAGGCTATGACCATATAAAGAGTAAGCCTCATAGACCCAGTATTCCATACAATAAAGATTAAAAAATTTAGTTTAGGTTTTGTCATCTGTAGTTGGGCATACAGTATGTATCTTATATAGTGACTGTGGACTGATTACCTTTTCCACTTAGGTCCTGATCCAAAGTACAGTGAAGTTATTGGGATTTTCCATTGACTTCAATAGGCATTGGCTCACATCCTTATATAGTCACCATTGATTAGCAACTAAAGGGGAAAAATAGCAGCACAGGGAAGTAATAATTTGAATAAACTTACAGACATTTTATGCCTCCCAACTAGTATGCACCTCAATTAGAAGCTGTGTTGGATTGCTTAGTATTGATGAAATTTCCTTCATAACAAACAGCAAGTTAACTATATTACTTTATAAAATGTTAAGCTGAATGCCATTCTCCGGTAGTGCAATAAGTGAGTTGCTTTTATAGCAGGCATGTGAAAATTCTATTGCATCTAAACAAAGTTGGTCAGATTCTGCAAAAGCAACATTCATGAATATTGATTAAAATTCTAAATGGTTGTTCAGTTTAACCGTATTTGAGTCTCTCTTTATTTGCAGTTCATGAACATTTGCACAAAGAGGGTCTCAACTTTTATTTGCACTAAGGCACTAAGTATAAAAGGGCCTTAAAGTGGGTGTACATGTAATGAAATGGATTTTAAGTTCCCTGAATGTTTGGGGAGTCCTTTAAACATGTACCCATATTCACATGCAGAAAATGGCCTTTGGTGCACAAAAAAGAGTATGTTCACTTGCATGTTTTTAATTATTCTGTTTTAAGAAGAATACTTTTCCACTCTGATGCACAACTAGCCTATGGAACTCATTGCCATTAGGTAGCATTAAGGCCAAGAACTTAGGGTAAAAAAAAATTGCATATTTATATAGCCAATACAAATATTCAGAGTTATAATAGTAAAAATTAGAAAGTAACAGACAAGAATTTTCAAAGGAACAGAAACACTCATGCTTCAGGTTTCAGAGTAGCAGCCATGTTAGTCTGTATTCGCAAAAAGAAAAGGAGTACTTGTGGCACCTTAGAGACTAACAAATTTATTAGAGCATAAGCTTTCGTGAGCTACAGCTCACTTCATTGGATGATGAAATGACCAAATGCATCCGATGACGTGAGCTGTAGCTCACGAAAGCTTATGCTCTAATAAATTTGTTAGTCTCTAAGGTGCCACAAGTACTCCTTTTCTTTTTACTCATGCTTCAGGAACTAAACCAACTTCTAACCAATGGGGGTTAGGAATAAACTTTTTCTAGGGGCAGGCTATCCCTTAACTTCCTGCCAAGGGTTTTTGTACTTTCTTCTGAATCAAGGCACTGTCAGAGAGACACACTACCAGTGTCCTTCAGTTCTCATGTTGCTAAGGTACTATCTTCTGCCAGACACTGAGCATCCCCATCTCACTGACTTCAGTAGGAATTAATGTTGTAAGGGACCTCGCAGGAGGAAAGACCTTGCAGGTGTCACTGAGTTCAGACTTTGATACTTAGTGATTTGTCAGAAGCTACTCCCCTTAGATTTGCTGGCAATATTTTACTGTGAATTTAATACACACTGTACCTGGGACATATTTGTTGCATGATAAGTGAAAGGAAGGTGGAGGTTCTAAGCTTCTGAGGGGAAAATGTGTCCAGGATCATCTTTACCCATCCCCTGTGGTTTTCTTTGTGGGCCCAGGCTCTACCCTGAGGGACAGTATCTTTACTACTCCATTTGACCAATTATATTGCATGCACTTTCTTTCTCTCTTATTCCTTATTTACGTGTAACGCTGCTAATGTCTATCTGCTTTTTGGCCTTCTGCCAAGACTGCCAATAAGGGTGGCAATTAGCAAACATTTTTATGGGTATTTTTTTTAATTGCATATATTTTACTATCCAGGTAGATATGGGCAACCAATGGGAATAAGCATCCACAGCAGTTTAAATATTAAATGGGGTGGGGGTTGAGGGTGGAAATCATTCTGGTGTTTAGAACAGTTCTTAAACTGCGCTGTTTGAATGGTTTATTGTTATACATGCTTAAGAAAGGTAAGCCTCCTGGGAAACAAGTATTTGTTGTGTTAGGAAAAGCCATAGTTAGAGAAATTCTGTAAAACCCCATGCAAGGAGCTGGGGTGTGATTTAGGGCCCTGCTATAAATCTAACTTTCATAGAAGCATTATTTTCAAATGCTTTAAATTATTTATTTGTTTTACACATTTAGGATAATACACCTCATGACCAGAAGTTGGTACAAATCCACTGAAATAAATGAATGTGGACCCCCTGATGATAGCAGTGAATTTGGCCCTTGCAGCAGTTTAATATTTCTCCTCTAAGCTAAAAATATCTTCATATTTCAAGTCTATCCTTTATTTGAGTTTACATCCCCCAGGACCACAGCCCAGCAAAGCAGTGAACAGGCTGGAGGGGCTTTAGTGAACAGAAAACTCACAAAATGGGATCACAACGTGCTTTGCAGTATGAGTAAAACCCAAGGGATCTCCCACACAAAATTCCTAAACACTGAGAAGAGCTAAAGCTTTCTGTCTAATCTATGGAAATGCAAGTTTCAGGCACTGATCCATTGGGATTGCCAAGAATAAACTCACTTTAAAATGCCAGTGACTTTCTTTTCTGAAAAGAACAAAAAATGATGAGGATATTTTTCCTAAATTTCATACATATTAATTACCATGCATCCCTTCTTGCCCCCATGCACCCAAATTACTTGGAATAAATTGTCAAAGTAAATTGGCTATTCTTTCAACATTGGTAAATTATTCTTCTATTGTGGACTCTTAGCTCAATAATTTAGGATATGGTAATTTTCATTTATTTAATATCTGACAATTTTGGAATAACTATTATGCCATTTATTTTAGAAACCCATAAAATAATTATTATTGTATGGAGAATTATACTATTCAGATTTAAGAGAAAAGAATTGATGGTCATGAGACTCAGGTCATATGAAAAAAAGGAACTATGAAGTAAGATTACTAAATTTAGAAGGCAAAAAACAAACTCAGAATATGCATTACCTATAAGTAAACCTGATTCTGATCTCACAGCACTGTAAATAAAAAGAATGAGGAGTACTTGTGGCACCTTACGGACTAACAAATTTATTTGAGCATAAGCTTTTGTGGGCTATAGTCCACTTCATCAGATGCATGTAGTGGAAAATATATATATATATATATACAGAGAACATGAAAAAATGGGGGTCGCCATACCAGCTCTAACGAGACTGATCAATTAATGTGGGCTATTATCAGCAGGAGAAAAAAAAACTTTTGTAGTGATAATTAGGAAGGCCCATTTCAAACAGTTGACAAGAAGGTGTGAGTAACAGTAGGGGAAAAATTAGCATGGGGAAATAGTTTTTAGTGAGTGTAATGACTCATCCACTCCCAGTCTTTATTCAAGCCTAATTTAATGGTGTCCAGTTTGCAGCTTAATTCCAGTTCCTCATTCTTTCTGCTGATACAGACTATAACATGGCTACCACTCTGAAACGGTAAATAAAAAGTAATTCCATTGAAGTCAGTGCCATTACACTGGTTTAAAGAGATCAGAATCACACTCTCTGTAGGTAACTATAGGATGGGGTTAGCCAACTGACAGGATCCCCTCATGGAGCTCCCCACTCACATCATCTTGTCAGGAGTTGCTAGTTTGACCTCAGTCCCCTGGATCCCTACATTTCACAGGAATCTCAGTGGCCTCTGGGAGGCGCAGACCATTTGCATGGAAGCCCTGTGCCTCTATACAGACTCTGTCCCACAGGTATGTGCCCTGTCCACCTTACACATACTCATTGGATGCACATCCAAGGATTCCCCTGACCACAGAAACACCTGGATCCCCACAAACGGGCTGCAAAGAAAATCAAATACATCCCTTCCCCACAAATATTCTCTACAGGACTGGACAATGTGTCCTCACTAGCTCCACTCTGCCCCACCCGCTCTTCCCTCCAGCCTGCCTAGTCTCCACACCCTCCCCCAGAGCAGGTCACAAAACCCACAAAGCACCCATTGTGGATGGTATCCAGAGGAGGGGTGAGAAACAGTGCCACAGAGAAGACTGGGACTGCCTTTCAGGCAGGAGGGGGGAAACATTAACGTACGTTAAAAAAACTGATTACATAGTTCATTAAAGGATGTATTATCTTAGCTATATACACAGCATTGTAATGCATTCTCTGGAAAGAAATATAAATATGATTGAGAACAAAGAGACCAGCCCTGCTGCTGCTGTGCATATGCAACTCAAACTGACTTTAGGAGGCATTTCATGTTTGGAACAGCTCAGCTTTGGTCCCTAAGTCTATTTGCAACAAAGTAGATAATTGTAAAATTTACAGGACAGACCACGCAATGGGAAGCGGGACAGGACTTTGGGGTCAATGAAGTAGAAAGAATGACCTTGAAAAAATCCATCCTAGATCTTACACAAAATCTAGTGCAGGATTTACCCCATAATGGGGAACCTCCGGTAGAGGTTCAGCTAACAGCTATTGTTTGTTTGTTTAATAAAGCTGATACCTATGAACATAGAGCTAGCATAATGAAGGATAAATTATGACTCCCTGTAAGAATGAAACCCCTTGCACCTCAGCGGGGATTTACTCCGATGGAGGGCAGGTGATGATACCACAATGTCTTTTGTCAGTGCTTCTGCATCCGATGAAGTGAGCTGTAGCTCACGAAAGCTTATGCTCTAATAAATTTGTTAGTCTCTAAGGTGCCACAAGTACTCCTTTTCTTTCTGCCAGGTGGGAAGCTTTAATTTACCCTAGCATTCCCTTGCACTGGTAGGAGCTACTCAGAGGGAGTGCTCAAAAGTCCTCAGACTCTCACGCTACTTAACCTGTCTAGTGTAGGGACCCCATGACTGTACTCAGATACACACCAGCATAAGGGAGTTGCAGCTGTTTCCACTTCTGCAACTTCTTCCCCTTGTGAACTTTCCTTTGCCAGCAACAAGTGCCAGGGTTTATGCCAGCATATACCAATATGAGTCCTGAATGACTCCAATAAGATCCCAGCAATCTAGGGCACACATATTTTCTGAAATAGTAAGTGTGTTCTGTATGGGTTTTTTAAATATAAGGAGTTCATCATGTACTAGTGTGTTGCTAGAAGGACAAACCAAATGACTCCTTCCTTGTACTATACAATACGACCCTTTCTCCTGCAGTCTTTCAGTCTTTCCACTGGTTTTACATGTCTCTCAGAGAAAGGGTGGGAATTATTTACTTGAAAGAGAACAAAATTTACATTGCAGTCTGAATTGAATTTTTCTGTTAAAATCTCATAATCTATCACTAAAACTCTCCTTCCAATATGGCTCAAGATGCCCATAAATTCACCATATGTAGTTTCAGGACCTTGTATGAAGTATCATAAGTATATAATAGTGGCATTGTGAGGCACTCTGTGTTTGTGGAAAGAATGTTGCATTTTCTTAAATATTTTGATAAAATATTTATTTTGGCTCCTTTGCCACTGTTCTGAGTAAAAATGCCCTACAACACCCAAACAAGGGAAAGTTAGGTATGTTGTTTTTTTCCCTCGGGAAGCCAGATTAAACATCAAACGAAAAACAGAATTACAGAAAAGGTGGGAACAATTTTCTTAATCATCACCTTTGCATTCTGTTTCTTTTTTCTAGAGATGGGCGCAAACCTGACAGTGAATCCAAACAGATGAGAGCTTTGTATAAATTCAGATGTAGACTAAATCTGGCTCTGGAGTCTACAGAGTGGTTCCACCAAGACATTTTCCCTAATATTTACTTCATAGGCTTCATAGGATATATGAACTACAGAGGGACTGACTCCCTTGGGTTAAACAACAACTCTATGAATCTTCCCTCCAAGTTGAACAGAAAGAGTGAAATCCCGGCCCTATTTAAGCCAATGGAAAAACTCTGTGAGGCCAGGATTTCACCCAAACATTTTTTAGGTTAGATGAATTTAGTCTATAAACCATTCCCCTCAGCCCAGAGGAAGAGAAGGTTCTAACACTGTGCTTGCTCCAAACCTGCCTGAGAGTCCGAAGAGAAAGGAGCTCTTACCTCACAGAATCCTGGCACATCAAACAGACTCTCTGCAGGGCCTCGATGGCTATTCACTATATGTCTTCTATGTATTCATTATATGTATTCACTTCTACGTCTTCTGGGGTAATAGTCCCAGAAGTAGAGGAATTTCAGGTTTGCAGGAACAAGGGGGCTGACTGATGTGCCAGGCAATGCCAATGTGGGAAGGGGAAAGAAGGATCTCATGCCCTGCTCCTTGAATGAAAGGTGCTAAAGAGAGAATTTAGCTTTCCGCCTCACACATCAGAGGACCTATGAGACAGCTGAAGCAGGTTTAAGCCACTTTCTTCAAGGAATTGCTAGGTGGGAAAGAGAACCATCTTTCAAATAGGCCGTCCTCCATTTGTAAAGAGAAACTGTGGGGAAGGAAGTTATTGTTACAGCAAGTGACAAAATATAATTAAATGTCTTGTCAGGTTTCTAAGACTTGCAGGGAATAACCATCTTTATTACAAAGAAACATTTCAGCAGTTCCCTTTATTCTCTTATTTGATCTTGGTAGGAATGACTCTGATAAATCAGATGCACAGTATCATTTTTGATAAAATACATACTGCCTGTGGAATAATATTGTCCTGATTGAGTCTCACTCCTGACAGCCCCTCTCCCTTTTGTATTTTCCATCTTTTCAATTTTTTTCTCCCTATTTGCCAGCTCAATTGTGTTAGAAGCTTATCCAGGCTTCCCTATACTCAGAACAGGAAAAAAAATTACTTTGTTAAGATGTTAGGCAGCACTAAATATAGTTATCATTATTGTGGCCTTTATATCTACATTACAATTTTGTCACAAGCTCAACGTAATATCTAGAAAGTCCCTTAGAATAAAAACTAGTGAGTATATTATGAAATTACAGCCAGGACAGATGGCCAGATCCTGTCATTGGAAATAAAAGTAATGTTATAAGTGTATAACTCCATTGGGGAAATTGAGTACCATAATAAAGTAGACTTCCACTTTCTGCAATGAAATTCAATGACTGTTGAGGAGTTTAGGGTTTAGAAAATTGAAAAATGAAACCTTTGGTTTTCCGCTGCTGTTTGATGATGTGTAGCAAGTCCCTTTATGGACTGAGGCTAACATCCAAATAGTAACAAGCTTGCAGTGAATAGAGCCCACAGAGGATAAGCTACTAAATCTTGCAATAAAAGCTGTGTGATTTACAGTAAATTCCAGAGGGCTGACAGCACCACAGCTGAGGGCATAAACACTTCTTTCATGGCTGAAGCTTCAGTCAGCTCTGTCTGCTGTGAAGTACAATCGAGCAGTGAGGCATGCTGCTTACCAGCAATGACTTTGATAAATAACTAGGAAGTCCCACTGTTGGCTTAAAACTAGAAGTTGTTCAGTTGCAATTCTGCATTTGTCCTGCTTTAATGGGTATGGAAGTGGCTTTAGCTGTAATCTGTCAGTGATTGATTAGCCCTTACTGAATCCTTTCTCCACTCAGTTTGCAGCTCCCTGCTCTCCACAGTTAAAACAAAATTGGTACATATCTGACTGCCCTCTTATGAGGAAAGTAAACACTCTTAATTCTGCTCAAGTATTGATTATGCGTTAAATGGCTACAACTGATAAGTTGTTGACGAACAACATGTCTTAATACTTGAGCACCCCAACCTTTAGGTTCAAAAGCAACTTCTGTTTGCTGTTTGATTATGTTGTAGTTTAAAATTCAGGTCAGCATAATGTATTTTATACACAGGTACCAGAGCCAAGGAGGAAATAGACTGCTGTCCTAATCATAAAAGTATTCAGCTCTCAGGCCTAATACAGAAGTATTCATTAACACACGGAGTAAACTGGGCATGCTATAAAACAAAGGCTTGCATTCCACCAAGCTAGAAAGAAGGGAATGTAACAGTGCTAGTAGTGGTCATGAGGTCCGAGATGTTTAGTCATTTAGTTTAGATGTTAATTTTTTTAGTAGCATCTGATTAAAATGTAATATACAAATTATCTGCTTTGATTTAGAGGGGGGAAGAGAAGTATTTTGTTTATACTAAAGGTTTAAATCAGTTACATTATTTTTAGTTGGAGAGAGAGAAAACAGACCATATTACCTTAAATACTATATGAATGGTCAAGATGGAAAAATCTCCCCAAATGATACCAATCACAGGTCCAAGAAGACCATGATAAAATTAAGCAAGCTGATGATGGTGCACATTTTACACCCAGAAAAGCAAAATGAACATAAAAAAGAAAGAATTATACTGGACTTGGGCTGTTATACTTGAGATATATAAACCACATACCACTGTAAAATGTTTTCAACATGAGCTAAATAAGTGTGTAAGTGTAGTTTTTCTATTGTACATACTGCTTCTCTTAGTCTTACCAGTGGAGTGACACAGGATATGTAACATGGTTCAGTTTTAGGGACTCTCTGGTAGAGGATTACATGCACTACAATGCTTAGGAAAAATAGAGCTAAATTATGGATGTTCCGTAGCCTTAAATTCGAGAACCAAATCCTGCATTGCGTGGACACCTTAAACTACCACTAAAATCAGTATGAGTTTTGGGAGAATGCTAAATAGGATAGATTAATAGCTCAGGTACAATATAGTGTTTTGCATTTAATAGAAAGAATGGATCAAACCAACTTTTTTGCATTTGTTTAGCTTCCACCTCCACCAGAACCGACTGAGTTTCTTTTTTAAAATCAGGCTGCCAATCAGTATATGTCGCCTTATCTATTCCCCCAAAGAACTGCTGAGAGCAGGAAACTTGCATTTTAACACTGGGACTCAGTGCTTACACAAAACAAACAGCAGCTGAAAACATATTTTTTCCGCATGAAAAGTAGCTGTGACTTTGTGAGGAAGTTCATGCCCTTTACTTTAGATTAGCTGTGGTTTCTTATTTCACTGGGTGATAATCAACATAAGACATATTTCTCATGTTTTGTATAGACTTCCTTGGAGTACTCCCAAGTAAAGTAATACCACCCAAGGAACATTTCTTCTGGTAACAGTGCATGACTTGATTTTAACTTAGCCATTTTCAATCTTTCAATTTTTTAAACAATTAAATATGATTTTTTATTCCAGAAACTGTCCACTTCTCATTGCATAGTCTGCCTGCATTGAATTGTTCAAAAAGAATTAAAAGGACAAATTAATGTTGCCTTGAACTTCTCTAGCCATGTCAGAGTATGGCAAAATAAGACATAGTAGCAGATAGCATTTGATTAGCTTGAATGTGTTCGAAAAATGATTTTTTTTCTCCTCTAAGGATTTAGAAGGTAATGTGCCCATAGGCATACCATTGAGGAGAGATTTGCATACCTGAAAAACAGCAGTTCAAGCAGGAGAATATGAGGTCAATCAGGAATAACTAATTAAGAAATTCAATTGGTGGTTATTTTCCCCACGCTTTTTTGTGTTTAGGATTTAATATTAGTTGATTTGAACTGCCATATACTGACAGAATCAAAAGTTTAAGTCAAATCCACATGAAGCGCAGTTATACTTCTATAAGGTAAGTACCCTATATTTCTTTAAAAGGCACAAAGGTCTCTTTTCCCCATTTACAATGTCAGTCCCATAACAACTGCTTATTTATATCGATTAGAATTCTAACAGTTCTCATGTTGTTTCGCTATATGACTAAGTGTTTTAAAAGCTAATAAAGTTACTGCAAAGGTGTGAAAATTTTGGGTCAGGTTAAATTCTTGTGTAGGATTTTAGGATTCCATTCAGCAGTTCAGATTCTACAGAAGGGATATGGCTCTTTGAAACCCTGCCCACTGATTCAGCAAGAACAGGTAGGTTACAGAAACCATTTTTTGCATGGGTGCAGATTCCAAGGTGGGGAGAAATGTTAGTTAGATGAATCTCCTCACTCCACACTTATTTTATGTGCCCCTACCTCACCTCTGTGTCTCCCATCCCTATTCAGCAAAGCCAATTTTACAAAGTTCCTCGGCCAATAATAATGCATATTCAATTGTTACTGGTTAATTCTAATCCCCGACTTTTGTTTTAAACCAGGTGATATAAATAATTTTGTTCATGTCAGTTCTAGGAATAAAATACACTACATGGAAAGCAGTTTCTACTGTTTAGTAATGATCAAATCAGTTATGTTTCAAATTCCATCATCAAGAGGGTTACTAAAGCTAGAGTCAAATAGTGTGGCAAACACCACTTAATAGGGACACACTTAATTTGGACAGGTGCTTTATTGAGATATCTTCCGGGGAGACAGTTCAGCCTAACGATAGTAAATGACAATGACTGCTGCTTAATCAGAACCATTTTCGCATAAATTTCGCTTAATGGGGAAGCATTTTCCTGGTGACAAGTACTTAAGTAGTGTTTAACCAAGTGTTAAATAGGTATAAAATTGTAGGCCCCTGCCTTTTAATTTTAATACAGACGTTTCCAAATAAAGATTAGGAGGGGGGAAATCAAATAAAGATGAAATACTATGAATATCAGTGTTATACTTTTATTTTTATTGAGTAGAGTATTTTGTCATTTTAAGGCTTTTTAGATCTTTTTTAATTGCCTCTTCTATTAATTGGGACAGCCACTTAATCAGGATGACAGACTGTCCACTGATAACCTAGCTAACTGGTTTCTACTGTCATCATAAATAATAATAATGATAATTTTTATGTGACTGCCTGAAGACCTCTTGGTATCTTAACAAAAATAGAGACAAAATTAGGAACTGATCCTGTGAGATGCTGAGCATCTGCCTCTCTCATAAGGGAGCAATGAGCCCATTACGGGCACTAATAGGGCAACATTCCCCAGTAAATCCAAGCTTAGGAGTAGAAAAGAAAAAAGCCACCCCTGAACTCAACAAATGAAGGCAGATAAAAGGAGAAATAATAGTTTCAAACCTTCATCAGAAGGATCCCACAGTCTTACCCTGGTCAGTAGCATGGGGAAGCGCATTCCCTTGATGGAGAAATCCCTGCTCCCATTATTCAATCTCCTCTCTGCCTAGATTGTACTGAGAGATAGTGAGGAGTTCTAACCCTGGTGATCTTATTTGCTCTAGTAGGAGATATGTCATCAGACAGTTCCTCAGCAATACTGCTACTATTAGTAATTAAGATTCAAAGGCTCAATCTATGTAGTGTTGAGCAACTCAAAGGGAAGTCAACAAGAGTTGAGGATAATTGAGAGGCCGAACTCCTCACTGGATCAGGCCCTTCAGTGCTAATAGTAAGTACATGACTCACTCACAGAACAATCAGCAGTCAGTGCAGTTCAGTAGAAGACTGTGCATGAAAAAAGGGGTTTTTTTTTAAAATGGTATATTAACAAGATTATATTTAATTAGTGTAAAAACATATTGAAACATGTCACAAAAATGTGGCAGGGTAATTTCACAATTTAGAGCAGCTGACTAGCTAACTAGATATTATGAGGATGGGTTACCGTATCTTACGAAAGCTTATGCTCTAATAAATTTGTTAGTCTCTAAGGTGCCACAAGTACTCCTTTTCTTTTTACGGATACAGACTAACACGGCTGCTACTCTGAAACCAAATACAAAGGTATCCATTCCAAATAGGCTGCATGACAAGTAGTCTATTGTTTCATTAATTTCTACATTTAAAAGTTAATTTCTTTACTTTTTAGTATTAGTCATGTATTATGAGAATTAACATAAAGATGATATAATGCATGATCTTTATATGTCATCTTATTAAAATGAAGCTATTTTTAATACTTGTAAGAGGCCTATCAGAAAACACAATTTATATCCTCAAAGTATATTTTGTCAGTTTCAAGTATCATTTTTGCATTCATATTCTTTTATGAATTTTAATGGAGACACTTAAATTGTAATTATTCCACTCAGCTCAAATGCAGGTAACAAATGGAATTCAATCAGTGTTTGTGCATAATGACCATCATTAAGAGAGAAAAAATAATGACATTCTCTCTGCATTAAACTTGCAGACTCTTTACACAATGATCTGAATCCCATTATTGATCTCCATGGAGATATGCAATTGTCACCTATTCTGCATAATATCTGAATGTTAAATACATTTGTTTGGAACAAATATTTTAATGAATCCAGTCAGTTCCACTTAATTAGCTATCTAATAACTGAATATTTTTGCTTAATAATTCAACATGGAACATCAAAATTGTTCTATTTTTTTAATCAAATGCACTTGAGATTAGTCACAGATACTCATTTAAATGTTCATGAAATGTACATATAGTATAAAATTCCCTTTGGGTTTCTTTAAAGCACATGTATTAGGGCACTGGAAAAATATTTAAAAATCACTTTTTCTCCCCTTTGTTTACTATGATCCCTTAGAAGCTTGATATTGAAATTTATTTTCTTCTTACAATATCTAGTTTCTCTACACTGCAGACTGGCTTGTTATTGTGGAGTTGCTTATAAAGGCTTAACTACTAGTATTGGTTGATTGGTTGGCTTTATTTTAGGAGAAACATTTGTTTTGAGAATCATACCAAGAGTTTATATGAATCTTTTAAACAGATTAAAGAGCTGTCTCTCATCTTTTGGATCTACCAACCTTGAAAGGAAGACTCCAGCCATTTTGCTCAGTTAAGCAATCTGAAATTAAAAAAAAAAAACAACGCTGCCCACCTCTCCCATCCCCTCACCACCCCCCACGAAAAATCTTTGCAGTGGGCTGAACGCTGAAGTCATTTTACAAGTCATTATTCTGGAAATCTCTCACTGATTTTGATTTAAAAGAAAGTTTTGCTTGAATGAGAACTCCTGAATCCAACCCTGATTGAATAAATGATGTTCCCTGAAACTAAAGTTAGGAATTCCAAAGGTAGCCATCTTGTTAAAAGGAACACACTTTGTGAC
The DNA here is from genome assembly GCF_009764565.3 of Dermochelys coriacea. Lineage (NCBI taxonomy): Eukaryota > Metazoa > Chordata > Testudines > Dermochelyidae > Dermochelys > Dermochelys coriacea. The sequence continues at coordinate 35,861,261 of NC_050078.2, forward strand.
ACTAGCAGTAGGAGAGGCTAGTACCAGATGCCTCAGAAGAAGGTGTAAGAAATCCCATAGTGGACAATTAAAAAAAAACAAATTTGTCCATAGGGGAAGTTTTTTTCCTAATTCCTGTGGTTGACTAATGCCATGAAGCATGAGGGATTCTATACTTTTATTTAAGGAAATATCTCTTCTAACAAAATTGTGGAAATTCTTATTTACTGTCTAACTTTTGGCTCCTTCTAAATTCTTGGCCTCAATTATGTCTTATGGCAACACATTCTGCAGTTTAACTGTGCGTTGTGTCACAATGTTCCCTTGTTCTTCTGCTAGGAGACAGGGGAAATATGTGTACCGATTTACCTTCTCTGCTCCATTCATTATTTTATGTAACTATCATATTACTTCTAATGTCTCCTCTCAGGAATAGCATCTTAATCTTTTCAGACTTTCCATACTTCTAATCTTTTTAATTGTCCATCTTTAGACATCCTGCCTAAGATTTTCACAGCCACCTAGGAGATCTGAAAATCCCAGTCCAAATCATTTTGGAGGGATACCTAGAACAGAATACCACATATAACAGGATGGCAAGGACTAGAACAGAAAGGATTTTCACCAGTGTTGTCCTAAATCTGGTCCCACTGAAGTCAATGGTAAAATTTCTATTAATTTCAATGGTAGTGGAGTTGGGCAGATGCTGAACACCTTTTAAAATCCCACCCAAAATCCTGTTATATTCATAACCTATGGGATGAATTTGTGCTAGGGTTGTTATTTTGTTTTTGTTTTCTTTTGGGTTGAGGGGGGGGAGAGCAGGAAGAAGAGGTACTGAGAACCTAATTCTTTCTGCACCAGCAGTCAAGAGAACTCTAGAAAGGGGTTACCACAGCATCAGGTATGCCAAGGCACCCAGCGGCCTGGGTCTGCCAGACAAAGGGTGTTATCAAGGAAATTCAGCAATATGCAATATGTTAGGCAGAGGAACACACTACTCCTTTTAAGGACCGGATCCAATTACCGTTAGAGTTGGTCAAAAAACTCCCACTGTCAGTGAGAGCTAGACTAGGTCCTAACGGAACAGCAGTATTCTCCATCAACACTGAGTAACCTGGCTCTACACCAACAGAATGGCTCTGGCCTTCACCATATGGCTGGCCTCACTCTCTTCTCCTCCCTCCCTGCATCAGAGGATGACTTAGAAGATAGCAGCATACTACTGGATATAATTTAGGCACTAACATTCTGAAAGGGACAACGATAAGTAAACTTAGCAAATTCCGTGAGGAAAAAACAAAAGCCATTAAAAATAGAACATTTCAGCTGTGGATATTTAAATAACAAAACAAACAGAAGCTCACTAAGAGGTAGTGAGGAACCAGAAAAATGCACCATAAGTGGAGTATATGCATTTGTTTTGTTTTTTTAATGGAATGAATGAAAGCAAAAATAAAAGACAAAAATATAAACAAGTGCAACAACTTGTAGAAAAGGATTCTGAGGGCAAGCGGGAGATGGGAAGTTCTGAGGAATCAGGAGTAAACACTGAGGAGAGATTAAAAAGGTGTAAGTTAGAAATATAGTTTGAATACCATGAACTTTAAAGTACTATGTCAGGATGGCATAGCCTAACTTTGTGAATAATAGCACTTGATCATTTTAATACTATATCAAATGTCTATTGGGTAGCTGCACAATATGTTTACTATAGACTATTTAATCAGCCTTATTGTACATGATTTCCAGGCTGGGTGGCACTAGCAGTATTTGTATATCTATATATTTGATCTCTCCCTTTATATTATATAGTGTTCATGACATCCCCTGGATAGATGCAGAATGTATTTACTATACCACTATTTGATCATTATCTTGGGTGAATGGCCACAGTGTGTCCTACTACTTGCTCATTGTTATGGTGGTTGCATACCAGTAATTGATCACTCTCCCAGTACCGTACAACAGCTCTTGGGTGGGAGTATGATCAGTATGTATATGCTACATTTGTTTTCTGTGGACAGTGAAGTGTACAGAAAATGAATTATAAAACATTTTTGCCATCAATACTGTTTGTGGGGGGAAGGGAACCATTTCTAAAAGGGAATTATTGTTGTCTTTGAGGGCAAAAGGAGAGGCAAAAAACATGACGAACAACAGTGGCAAGGCAAAGGAGGGGCAGCCAAGTGAGTGCATGCTAGAGTCAAAGAAAATCAATGTAAACCAAATAGTACTCGTACTGTAAAGGTGTAGGGAGCAGAAATCTTTTTTTTTTTAAATGCACAAGGAAAAAGTAGAGAGACAGGGTGTCACCGCAATGGCCAAAACCTAATATGCAAAACATATATTGAACAAGAACAGGAAAGGCTGGTGTAGATGCCCAAATCGGTAGCATCTTCAATGCACATTGTGCATCTGAGGCCAAAACCTACTCACTATTAGATGTACCCCGTTAAACAGCATATTCCAATTCTCTGCTCAGCATCTCTAACCTCTTCTAGGTAAACCCCTGGAGTGGGTAGTAGTGCCACTGCTAATGATAGTGTTCCAAGCAGAAATGTATTTATTAAACTGAATTTTGAATGTGATGGAAAAAAGATTGCCAAAGGCAATGGGGAGAAATGATATAATCTTACCAGTTTAGCCCATGTTGCACACTGAAGGCAAACCATATAATTTTCAGTTGAAAAAGTAAAAACAAAAAGGGAAACAAAATACAAGATTTATTATTAGTCAAATTTAATATTATTGTAGCCTGGTGCTGATGTGTCCTGGAGCAGGTCCAACCACTTTCATTTATAAGAAAGGGAAAAGGAAACAAGTCAAGAAACTTAAATTTTCTTTACTTGTTCTACAGCGTGTTCTGTACTTGATTTATACCCATTACTGACTTGGCTATTTTTCAGGCTGTGCATTTATTTGTTTTCAATGTGCAATGCCAAGATTGGCTACAGAGCCATCTTTACTGCATTATTTTTTAATGGCTAACAATCCCATTATCAATTATAACACAGTATATTTATAGACACATAAAAATGAGAAACTAAAATGTCAGGTGAGATTCTGACAGCACTATTGCACCAAATCAAGGCAATAAGAAATGACTAAGAATTTGCCATCACTTCACTGGTTCATAACTTTTGTCATAACTACAACAATGAAACATAAACACATTGCTTACTTCTTCCCAGGTTAATTCTTTTTCCAAGGACAAAGTGCTCCATTAGACCTGTAAGTATATTGGTCTAGGAAAATATTTTACAGTAGCATCCCTTCAGGAAAAATGTTGCTGAATTAGCGATGTGTAGTGAAGTCACTTCAGAGTTGCCATCATGTAAATACCCTGTACATGGCCATATGGGGTGTTTGGAAGTCTACATAATGAATGGAGAAGATTCCCAGAAAAACCATCCAAGAATTTTCTAGAACCCAAAACAAAACAAAACAAAACAAGGGATCCTTTGTATGTCTAGTTTCTACATGCTAAGTATTGGAATAGCAAAGAAAAAAATTGTTTTGCTGTGACACATGGTATTTGTTAGTGAAGCAGGAAGAACCACTACTTCAGAACTCAGATAGGAGCTGCTGTATGGAAGAAGCAGGGTTTTGGAAGAGATGGGAGTCTGGTGCACATTCAGGGAGCATTCTTATACCCAGAACCTTAAAGCCTGATGAAACCTAGACATCCTGTCACCTTATATAGTTTCAAGCCAATCTCCCCTCACCAAAGCTTATAATAAAAATGGTGAGAAGGATGCAAAGACAGGGAAGGGAAAGAAGGGAAGGGAAGGGAGGAAGAAGAGGGCATCAGCAATCAGTGGGTAGCATGCAGGAAGTGGCCAAAGGGCCACAACACAGACTCAGTGAAGGGTGGCATTCATATAAGAAATAAGTATTTTGGTGCCTAAATCATGGGAGCAGTCAGCAGGAAAGCACGGGGGGGGAGGACTCTGTCACCCAATATAAATATCCCCACTACTCCTATCTTTGGTCTGAACAGGAACACAGTCCCAGCATGAAGCTCCAGAATGCCTGGCCTGCGTCTTGTGTTTCTCCCATTTTGCCAGGTACACAACTCATTCACTCACTCCTTAAATGGCTTTTGTGGAAATGTGAGGAACATGGCTTGAAATAGATCCTCCAGTGCTCTTCTTTCCTGAGAACTGTAAAGGCTACAAGCCCCAGTGAAAAATACTTGTGCCCCAATCCAGGGAAATCTAAATTCCATTGGTACAGCTTCCCTTCCTTAAATGATATCAATTCCATATAACCCCTGAGTAAATCAATTCTGTCACCAATCACATATACCCCGCACACAAATTCAAGCAATCTATGCCCCAAAACAAAATCCATCCTATGTTCCTTACCTCTTTGCAGGGCAAGACTCATGTGCTGTTGCTACTTTCCCTTCTCTCCTAGCCCATAGATGACCCTTGATCTCCCAGCTCTTGCATCGGGGCACCCTGTTTCTCTCTCTCCTGAACAGCCCTACTCTTAAAGAAGCAGTGTCTCAGAAGCCTCTCGCCTCAGCCCCTCCTGTGAAAACAGCAGAGGCTCTATCTGCTGTGCTCCCCCGCCCTTTTCTCCTCCCTGTGTAAAGGAGCAACAGTGCTTCTTCCTTGTCCCCCATATCCCTCCAGGGAAGATTTGACTCTGACTTCTCATTTAGGCCCCAAGCCCTGCCGAGTTTTCAGCCTGTGTGAACTAGTCCTGTCAGAGAACCCCTTAGTTTAGCTGTGTTACATATTGCTCTGTTATTTCACCTTGCTGCTGTATTCAAATGAAGAACAGATGTCTTTCATGTTACATCCCTACTTGTGGTGCAGTATTTGTCCAATTTCTGTAAAAGCACATCCAGTTTATTTCTCCCAACCTCATTCCAAAAGGTGATTGTGCTATCAACCTCCAGTGCCGCTTTCCGACCATATACAGGAATAATACAGTCAAACTTCTGTGGCTTTCCTCTAATTCAGTAGCCATGAAATAAATCGGAAATCTGAATTTCCTCCCTGGTTCATTAACATTTCCTGTGAGGCTTAGCTCTGAAAGTGTATTCAGTCTCTCCATTTTTTAATTTCAGTCAACACTTGCATGCTGGGAGCTTGCAGCATTTGAAAAACGCAAGAGAAGTAACGCTGTCACCACTAGAGGGAGCACTTATACAAACATCATGTAACATTCCTTTATGCTACTGACCACAATTGTAGCTAGAGGAAAAAAGATGTGGGGCCAAGAAGCAGAAAAGCAAGACAAGCCATTCAGAACACAAGTTGGGGAGAAAATGCTAGACTACAAAGAAGAGACAGTTGTGTTCAATCTTTTATCAGCAATTAGAAGTTTATTTAAAATAATGTATGGTAAAATTGACTATATCTGAAGTCTGCTTAGGTTAAAAAAATAAGAGTCCCATGTCTTATGATGTTTATCCAAATGTTTAGGGCCCAACAATCTCTCCCAGTTTTAACCTTGGGAGGGATGAAAGTAGTTGAAAACCCATGATAATTACTCCAAGAGGAGCTGAACCTAGATGGTAGCCTTCCTGCCCTTCCAGACTCAGGCAAGTCCTCATAAACATTGCAGAGTCATGTTTTCTCAGGCTTAGGGAGCATGGCGGGGTGTGGAGACAGAAGAAGAGGGAAGACAGTCTGTGTGGTATTAACTCCTGGCAAATGAAATGAAAATGTCCAATAGAAGTAATGTTGATGGCCAGCACTAATTCATGCCAGCTCCTACTGCACATTGTTAAATCCCTGACCCAGGTACAGGTGTGGAGGCCATAGACAGAGCCATGCTGTCAATGGGCACAGACAGACCAAGGAAGGAGTAATGCAGAGAAAAGCAGGTGTTGCAATTCTCTATTGCTCTTGGTACTTGTGTAAGTCTGAGTACCATGCAAAGAGACAAATGCTGTTGTAGGACACCAGGGAAACTCTGCTAGTGGGAACATATGCGATGTACTGAATATCTTTAATTCTGCTGTGGATTTTTCATGAATGATTTCAATCTTAATTTTTTTAAAAAGATTATTTAAAGTAATTAGTTGAAGGACGGGAAAGTAGGAGAACTATTAAGTTTGTGCTTGCTTCAAGTATAACAAGAATATTCATCCTGATTGATTGGAACTTTGGAATTTGAAAAGAAAACAAAGGAAAGTCTTAAAAAATATCACTAAAAATAAAATGTGTATCTGTTACAGTACTCAGCACAATTCAGAATGTCTTGGTAAAATGTTCTTAAATATATATGTAACTTAGAAGTCTAATTGCCATTTTCAAGTGTCTAAGTCACTTCTGAGCCTAGATCCCAAAGCACATTAAAGGGACTTTGAAGCAATGCAATTTAGGAGTCATTAAGGAACTTAGAAGACTTAGGCATTTTTAAATATTTTATGTTTATTTTATGATTGTGTCCCATCCTGCAAACCTTTTACATAGAAAAACCTCACAGAAGCCAATAGATCTTGCAGGACCAGGCCAATAGTCTGGAAAATAGAAGTTACTTATCTGATAAGGTTATATCATGAGCTCATTTTTCTAAGTGAATCAAATAATCAAATTTATTTCAAAGCCATCTTAAAACTGCAGTTCAGCATTCAGAAGTCAGTGCTGAAGCCATCAATATTCATGCCAGGGTGCAAGCTCCTGCAGCAGTTTTTCTGGCCAGGATAACTCTGATACTGGGTGATTACCTATACAAACTACAAATGGCCAAAAAGCATAGTTACCGGAGGGGGTGTTCATTACAAAATTACACTGAATTACTACTATAACAGATGTTAGCAAGTACCTGACCCTGTATAACACTGTGGAAGGTTCGTCAATATTAATGCTAATTTTTGAGTCTATCTCCCAAGTTTGACGGATCTTGTTTTATCTGATCCATTTTGCCTTTGATTTCATGTGGCCCCCGAAGGCATTTATGAATGTTAAGCATGAATAGAAAAAAAATACAAGCCTGAATTACATACTTCTTTATCCATTTACAGTGAGTTTCATGACACATATGTCTTTCTATCTCACAGATGCTAGCTGTAGTGTCACAGGAGAAGGAGGAAACAAACTCTACCCAAGCAATGGCTTCAAAGACTTTGACACATGAAGGACTTTTACTTTTTACACATGAAGGACTTTTAATATAAACTTTGATGTGTTTTATTTCGCCTGCCTAATGGTGCCTGTCAGTATATCATTTTAAGTACCATGGTTTAAGGTAAAACACTTCCATTGTATATTGCAGATAAATGTAAATATTTAGCACTGTATTTTTAACATAGTAATTCCAAAAGAGTACTTCATATACTACTACTATCATTCATAATACTTTAGTTGTTAGTCATTGTTAGGTGAACTCATATTTTCACTTCAAAATGTCTAAAAAATCTTGACAAATTATCTTCTAAATGTTCAGTCCCGTTCCCAACATACTATAACCTGTTCACTTTACTTTTAATTTTCTCCATTTTAATGCATTTTTAACATTAATGTAAATGAAAGTACAGCTGGTTTTTTTTCCATCCAGAAAACTAAGCAGATGATCCTAGAAATGGGAATGCAGAGGATGTGCGACTCCTAGAAAACAGCCCACTCATGCTGTGGGGAATGGCAGACATACAGTAGTGCAAAATTCTTGCAGTCTTCACTACAGCCAAACTCTCACTGAAGCAAATAAGAATTTTGCTGAAGCAGGAACTGCAGACCTGGATTCCCATGCTGTCCAGAATATAGTAAATGATTTGCATGAAGTGTTACACAGAATATAAAAGTAGGATGTCTTTGAAGGGCATTTGGAGATTTAAAACTTGCCAGCTGCATGGCTCACTGCTTATATATCCGTGAAACATATTTTTGGCACAAACATACTGTCTGTAAAATGATGCTTCAAAGATGACTCTTTTAATGCAAGCTAGATACATGTGACCTAATGTTAATTATAGATGTCAGTTATATTTGTATTGTACAATGAGGATCATGTCATTGATGTTATGAGAGGAGATAGCCTACAGTAATTTGCCTATTTTTTTAAATTTAGGCAGGTTGCTATCTAGATTTCTCCAGTGGAGAAGGGAAGCTCTCCTGCATCCACCAGCCCTTGAATCCATGAAGTTGACAGAGTTCTAGAAAGAACAGGGCTGAATCCTGATAGCTTTACTCATAAAGCAGTTTTCCATTGTCTCCACATTGGACTCCATTGTCTCTACTCACATCTGTAAAACAAGCAGGATTAGGCCCACTAAGAAGCAATATAAAAATTATACCACTTTACTTAAGATGTTCTTTTATTTAATAGCTTTATTTAGGCAGTGCATGCAAGAATGGATATTGTATGTGGAGCCAACACACCCCTGAAAGGCACGAGTGGGTGGAGATGTATAGCTTACATATTTTAGCTGATGTGTAGGCCATCGGTGAGACTCAGTATTGGGCCTTTAAGAGGTGCAGCACACGATTTGCAGCCCAGTGGAAGCCAGGTGATGCTAATGGGGCTTTAAGCTACCTTCGCACCCTCCTGATCCTAGGCTGCTCCAGGGGCTGGAGAGCCCACTGGCATAACTCAGATAGCGCCGGGGGAGCTGCCTGAGCTACGTCAGCATCACCAAGCTGCAACGGGTAGCAGTACAGCCCAGAATCTCCATAGTGCTGTATGCTGCAGCCTCTCCCACCCTCCCCCAACACACCCTCAATGCCTGGGCTTGTGAGGGGGTCCTTGGAAGTCAGTCTTACAGTTATCAGAGGGGTAAACGTGTTAGTCTGGATCAGTAAAAGTGGCAAAGAGTCCTGTGGCATCTTATAGACTCACAGACGTATTGGAGCATAAGCTTTCTTGGGTGAATACCCACTTCGTCAGATGCATGTAGTGGAAATTTCCAGAAGCAGGTATAAATATGCAAGCAAGAATCAGGCTAGGGATAATGAGGATAGTTCAATCAGGGAGGATGAGGCCCTCTTCCAGCAGTTGAGGTGTGAATACCAAGGGAAGAGAAACTGCTTTTGTAGTTGGCTAGCCATTCACAGTCTTTGTTTAATCCTGAGCTGATGGTGTCAAATTTGCAAATGACCTGAAGCTCAGCAATTTCTCTTTGAAGTCTGGTCCGGAAGTTTTTTTTCTGCAGGAGGCTTCCTTTAAATCTGCTATTGTGTGTCCAGGGAGGTTGAAGTGTTCTCCTACAGGTTTTTGTATATTGCCATTCCTAATATCTGATTTGTGTCCATTTATCCTTTTACATAGGGACTGTCCAGTTTGGCCGATGTACGTAGCAGTGTGGGGGAGCTGTACAGTGATCTCCCACCTTTGTGAAGCCAGTGGCCTGTGCTCCCCAGTGCCATGCTGGAGCCTTCACATTTATTTGACAAATAAAATGTACAGAATTTTAAAATATCGTGCACAGAATTTTTAATTTTTTGGCACAGAATGGCCTCAGGAGTACAGTATTATCAGATTGTTCCTTGTGATGTTACACTTGGTCCTGGGTTTATCTTTCAAACTTCAATTTTTGACATTTGCCATTTGCCATTTGACTTTGTTTATTAAGAAATCACCTTCTTTCCTCAGATCCGCTTTGTGACATTGATCAAGTCTCATCATCTGCCTGTGCCTCAGTTTCTCCAGCTATAAAACAGGGACAATGATATTTATCTCATTTGTACATTTCTTTGAGATGTATTCATGAAAAGTAGTCTACAAGAGTTAGGTATTTATTATGATTATTTAGCTGAACTTGAGTCATTAAGTCCTTGGAACACAGCGGTAAGACAGCAGTGCTACATGTCCCTAAGTGAAAAGGAATAGCTTCAAAACTCCTGCATTAATAAAAAATGAAAAGATCAAAAAAGAAAAAATATATTTACAATGTTTTTATAACATAATTTTGTTGAATGAAAACATTTAATAGCATCCTCTGGTTTCACCTTTTCACTACCATTTGAATTAGATTTTTTTAAAATGCTTCTTTATGTATGAATAGCACTATTCAGACTGGAAAAGTCCAAATTAAAGGTATTTTTATATAAGTTTAAAATAGAAGCTCTGGCTTATTAAAACCCCGGAAACATGCTGCTTTGTGAAACAAGAACTTTTTTAATGTCAACCTGTTAATTAAAGAAGAAAAACCTAATAATAAAGTCATAATAACCAATAAAAAAAAGACAAACATACACAGTACCTGATCTTCAACTGGTGTAAATGGGCCCAACAATACTGAAGTGAATAGTGTTACACCGATTTTTACCAAATGTGAATCTGACACCGAAGCATTGTTATGTGACAAAGCTTAATATGCTCCCATCATGATAAAACGTAAAGCAAGGCACAAACAACTACCTTTACTAAAGCTAGATAGTGCAGGAGCTCTGTAAACTTACAGTGAGTAACAAGATCACCATTGTCAAGTAAGGGCATCGTGAATACTTTAGGTGAAATACTGCCATCATTACCTATTTTTAGCAGTAATAATGAATATAGTCATTATGATAATTAACAAATGAAATGATAGGAATCGGAAAAGACAATGCAAAGCTTACAAGGTGAGGCTTTGAAGAACTTAGAGCCAGATCCTGCAATAGGGCTATTATAGGACCAAATCCTTGCCTCACTCACATATCATTGACTTCAGTGGAGTCAAATGAAATGTAAAAATAACATAAGTGAAGAGAAAATTAATTACAGGAGACTTCACTTCCAGTGATAATTCAATCTTGTTTATTTAAAATACTACTTAGGGCTTGTCTACTCGGTGGGGTAATTTGCTCTACAGGGCTGTGGTTCTAAAGCACACTAACATGCGTTAATTGGTCCTCATAGATCCTGCTGGTGTGCAATAAAGATTCCCTAATGTGCTTTAACATGGTACTGTTTCAAATAGGACTATGTTAAAGTGGGTCTACGTGAACCAATTAATGCCCAACACAGTGCACTTTAGAAATCATGCCCCCAGAGATGACCTTAGCCCACCATGTAGATAAGCCCTTACACTATGCACTACTGTAACACATCCAACCACTGAGCCACTATAGGGAATTTTAATACACGCCTTATTATGTTTTAATAGTAAGGAAACTTCACCTTCCCAAGTTACTAACTTAAAACTTTGGAAGAGGCACTAGGTGGATTTAGTAAAGTTTCATAAATGGAACATATTTATTTTTGCTTTTATGAAACGTTAAACAAAAATGGTCATTAGTGCAATTTACATTCAAACTGCATCAGCACAGAGGTTAACGGTATTTAAAATATAGTTTCATCTTCCCCTGACACAAAACAGGGATGTTAGATCTTTAAATAAAATTTAGTTTTTACAGTATTAGTGTGATATACAACTCAGCTACCAAACCTGGTCTACACTACAGCTCCAGCTGATTTGAAAAAGGTTTACTTGAACTGATTTTAAAACCAATTACAGTTTTTGAGGAAATGTCCCCACTGAAGCCAAGTCCCAAAAGACTAGGCCTAGAAAAGATTTTTTTTAAATGATTTGGACACTCTTGGGGATATAATCTGCCATTCATTTTTCCCCCTTCTTAAACATTGCATGTGTTTGTGTGAGACAAGTGCCAGAATGTTAGCCCTGGAAAAGGAAGTCCTTTTTATAACTGCACCAATGGTGAGGCTTCCCCTGAGTGCCCTGACAGCTCTTACTTGGATGCATCACATCTAGGGGTGAGAGTACAGTTCAGTCATCATGCCTATTCAATCCTCGTTCCTTCCGGAGAGACTGCCAACAAGATTGCTATTTGTAATAGCAATTTCAGTCTCTTATGACTGACCTGGCCTGTATATTTGATCTGGTGACACATACTCCTGTACAGGGATCTGCTTGCATAGAGCACCTTGCAGAATCACGACCCTCCGTATGAAAGGCTGTACGTGGACCTGATCCAAAATACATTGAAGTCAACAGGAGTCTTTCTATTGAATTCAATGGGCTAGGGATCAGACTTTAGATCACTGCCAGTCTTTGAGCCATTCAGTTCCCCTGCCATTGTTTTCCACACAAAACTTCCACTGATTTCAACAACAGTTTTTTGCCCAGAGTAATAAAGGAATAAAATAAATGTACAGATCCCAATTCTTTGTCAAAGGCACCCAGTCTGATCTATTGAGAAAATGGGGCAATTAAAGCTAAATATAGTTTTAGTTTTGCAAATATAATAATGATACACACACAGCTATTTTACATAGCAATATTTTTACAGAGAAATATAACTAATCTGTCATAAACAAGTTAATATAATATTTACATTTTTGTAGCGGTCCCATTTTTGTCTCTTCACAATTTCTGGATTAATATAGTAGTTCCATTAACTTTAAAAGACTGGATAGAAATCATAAGCTGTAATGTGGGTGTTCTGAGAGCTTCACATATTCTACTAATATATATTTTGACATGTAATTGTAAAATATGGAGGAGTTTTGTCATGTAACTATTAAATGTCCAATTATCCAGTAATATTTATTTATTAAAGCTAGTTCCAGGGATGTCTCTATTTCCTCAGTCTCTCCAAAATATTAATAATAATCTGATTGATGTCCTTCTTGAATTTATTTACTTTTACACAGTCCCATAGGATATGCCTTATAGCCTCAATTATGTAAACATTAATACTCACAAATCTATCTATTTTTAACACTAAGGAAGCGCTCTGATATTACAATGATGTGGCCAGACAGATAGATAGATATAGGTCTGGCTGTCACCCAAGACATCATATTTTCTCCATTCCATTAAATGCATTAAAGATATTCCTTATATTGTTAAATCAAGATCAAAGTCCCTCAACACTGAGTAAAATTATACATTGACACTAGGGAAGATTCTGTAAGTCACTTTGTGCTATACAATTGGTGCAAAGAGGCCCTAAAATTGGGGTAGCTAAGTGGGAAGATCACTCAGCTGAAGAGGATTCTATGGTAATGTAGAGACAGAGTAGTGGTTCCTGCCCACCCCAGAGCATGGCCAGGAAAAAGAGGGCAAGGGAAAGGCTGTTTTACATTTTAGCAAGCTATCGTTTTCATAGATTATAAAGCCAGAAGAGACCCTTGTGATCATTTAGTCTGACCTCCTGCATAACAGAGTCCATTAGGACTTCCACAAATTAGTTCATTTGACCTAGAACATATCTTTTCAGAAAAATATCATTCTTGATTTAAAAATTGCGAGTGGTGGAAAATCCATCATAGCACTTGGTAAGTTGTTCCATTGGAAAATTACCCTCACTGTTAAAAAAATTACACCTTCCTTGAAGTCTGAATTTGTCTAGATTCATTTTCTTATCATTTAATCTTGTTAAACCTTTGACTGCTAGATCGAACCGTCCTCTATTATCAAATTTCTATTCCATATGTAGGTGCGTAGAGACTGTTGTCAAATCACCCCTTAACTCTCTCTTTGATAAGCTAAATAGGTTGAGCTCCGTGAGCCTATCACTATGAGGCATGCTTTCCAATCCTTTAATCATTCTCGTGGCTCTTCTCTGAATCTCTCCAATGTATCAACGTCCTTCCTGAAGAATGGACATCAGAACTGGACATAGTATTCCTTCACTGGTATGACTAATGCCAAATACAAAGGTAAAATGACCTCTGTAATCCTACTTAATATTCCCCTGTTTATACATCCAAGGATCACATTAGCCCATTTGGTTACATCATCACACTGGCATGTTCAGCTGATTGTCTTGAATGATCCCCCAGGTCTTTTTGAAGTCCAGAGTTTCTGTTTTCCAAATAGCGTCCCCATGCTGTAAGTATTGCCTTGCTTCTAGATGTATGACTTTAAATTTGGACATATTGAAACTCATATTGTTTGCTTGCACACAGCTTAACAAGTGATCCAGGATAGCTCTGTATCAATAACTTGTCTTCTTCATTAATCATTTCTCCAATCTTTGTGTTATCTGCAGGTTTGATCAGTGATTTTATGTTTACTTCTAGGTCACTGATAAAAAACATTAAATAATGTAGGGCTAGGAACTCATCCCTGTGAGACCCCCTAGAAACACACCCGCTTGATGATGATTCCCCATTTACCATTACATTTTGAGACTTGTCAGTTAGCCAGTTTTTAATCCATTTAATGTGTGTCATGTTGCTTTTATAATGCTCTAGTTTCTTAGTCAAATTTTTGTAAGGTACCAAGTCAGCCCTTTTCCTGGAGTTGGGGTTGTGACTTAAATCAGCTGCAAGCAGCTGAACACCCTCCCCAATTAGCCTTCCACTTTGAAGGGTTCAGCAATCCAGCCTTCTCCTGTCAGTGCCTGTCTGCTGTAACAAGGGGAGCAGGCTTTATACTGTTTGCCTTCTCCCAATTCCTTCCTAGTTGATTGGGTCAGAGGGGAGCCTTGTTTTGCCTTCTGCATTGTTTCAGGCTCTTAAAGGTATAGTGTCTGGATTTCTTCCCCAATCACTAGGGCCCTACAAATTCACAGTCCATTTTGGTCAATTTCACCGTAATAGGATTTTAAAAATCATAAGTATTGTGATATCAGATATTTAAAACTGATTTCAGTTTGTTCTAACTGTAGGGGTCCTGACTCAAAAAAGGGATGGGGGGAGGCTGTTGCAAGATTATTATAGGGGGATAATGGTATTGCCACCCTTACTTCTTTTCTGCTGCTGGTGGCAGCGCTGCCCTCAAAACTGGGCAGCCGGAGAGTGGTGGCTGCTAACCAGGAGCCTAGCTTTGAAGACAGCAGTGCAGAAATAAGGCTGGCATGGTATGTAGGGGCAGCGGAGTCTTCCTCAAAATGGGGGGGGCAGGGCCCCCCACCCCTTCCAGGGCCTCATCCCTTCTACTTGAGGGCCTATCCCCAGCCAAACCAGAGTGGACTGGGAACTGCAGAACCTCCACCTGCCCGGGGTGGGGTGGCCGAGAGCAGCCCCCGGCCCATGTCCCTGTCCCCTGGGGCACCCATCCTGGGCAGGTAGAGGATCCGCAGCTCATCACAGCTGCCAGGCTACACGGCACTTACCATGACTGGGCTACAGCTCCGAGACCCCGTCCCCCAGCTGGAGCCGGGTTAGGGTAAGAGGGGCATGCGCAGTGGTGGGGAGCCATGAATACTCCTGCCCTGGACTCCCTGGCTGGACTCCAGCTGCTGGCTTGGCCGGGGAGGTGGAGCCTTGGGGGAAAGAAGAGGGGTGAGGGGGTTGTGGCAAAAAATGGAAGGGCCATGGCCCCCTGGCCTCCCCTAGTCCAGCGCCCATGATGGTGTGGTAATGGTATTGCCACCCCTACATCCACTGCTCTCCAGCCACCCAGCTCTGAAGATAGCACAGAAGTAAAGGTGGCAATACCACGACCTCCCTACAATAATCTTGCAACCCCTCTCTAGCCCCGTTTTGGGTCAGGACCCCCAGCCTGAAAACGCTGGTCTCCTCTGTTAAATCTGTATGGTATAGAGTAAAAGTACACAAAAAATCAGATTTCACTGGGGAGACCAGATTTCAAGGTCTGTGCCACATTTTTCACTGCCGTGAATTTGGTAGGGTCCTACCAATCACCATTCACTCTCAGGACCCATAGGTCTCTATATGTATCTATTGGACCCTTCTGAATTCTTAAAGGGTCATGCCAGATGGTGGCATGGGCTGACCACTAGGCAATACTTTCCTCAATAGCAGACTACCCCATCACACAGACATATTATAAATGTGTGTGTGCTGGAAAGTACAGAGATAGTGGGGGAAGAAGGGGTGTCACAAAGACAGAACCAAGGCTTGGTGAAAATCTCTTCATAATATGGAGACATGATCGAATTAGGGATTCTGTTAGGGAAATAAGTGAAGGTTTGGACTGTTTCTCACTTTGTCTTTACTGGTTTTCCCAGTTAATGTCCATTCTGGACTAGATGAGACCACTGCACTCTTTTCTGCTTATCACTTGAGCCATACTGAAAATAGATGTGAAAATCCCACTGTACCGCACTCTCCACGCAGTTAAAAAAATACTTTCCTTATTCCCTTTTCCCCCCTCCCACTGATATCTTCTCCAAGGAGCTTTTTTGTAAATAGTCTGTGAAAATATGTAACTAATTTCAGGCTACAAAAGCTTTGTCCCAAGCACATACAATCGTCTCTGTCCTAAACTCATCCTATATCAGGTAGATTGAAATCAATTGGAGGTGTAAATTCCTTAAATAATAGCAAATGGAGCAAATTGAATTTCAAAGAGAAAAAAACGGTGAACCTGAAAAGCAGTGGTACAAAGGTCATCAGCAGAATTAGCAAAAAAGTCTGGCAAAGTTACAGTTAGACAGTCAGTAATACGCTATTGATCAGACTTTCTCAATCAATGATGTTGTGCCTAGATTATTGATGCAAAGGTATTAAGCAAAATTTTATTTCAGCTAACTTGTGGGCTCAGATGTCAACTGAAAGTCATTTCCCTAGTCAATCAAACATACGATAAATCTATGCAGAGTTAGCTCTTTAACAGCTTGGTGTCTAGTTTACTTTTCAATTTCATAATGAGCTTTGAAGCTACAAAATTTAAAGTAATATTTTAACTATAAAATATTTTATTGGCATCTCCACTGGAAAAATATAGCACAGAAATAAGCAGGGAACAGGAGGACAAAGATATTTCCATATGGCCTTGGTATTGGTAACTGTCACCATAAAATGTTAAAATATAAATCCAAATCTGAGATTAGATTGTAATGGAGGAGGAGTCTGGAGGATTCTTCCCACTCCCTATTAGTACACATCACAAAGCCCACCACCACTCAATTCACATGACAGTTTCTACTGAATGAAGTCCCACGACTGGAGCAGACTGGTTTGTGACAGGTCAAGGAAGAGGTTTATAGAAAGAGATCTACATGACAAACTTATACATCTGTCTGCATGATGCCTGACTCATATTGGGTGTGATAGACTCTCATAGAATCATAGAATATCAGGGTTGGAAGGGACTTCAGGAGGTCATCTAGTCCAACCCCCTGCTCAAAGCAGGATCAATTCCCAAATAAATCACCCCAGCCAGGACTTTGTCAAGCCTGACCTTAAAAACCTCAAAGGAAGGAGATTCCACCACCTGCCTAGGTAATGCATTCCAGTGCTTCACCATCCTCCTAGTGAAAAAATTTTTCCTAATATCCAACCTGAACTTCCCCCACTGCAAATTGAGATCGTTACTCCTTGTTCTGTCATCTGCTACCACTGAGAACAGTCTAGATCCATCCTCTTTGGAACCTCCTTTCAGGTAGATGAAAGCAGCTATCAAATCCCCCCGCATTCTTCTCTTCTGCAGACTAAACAATCCCAGTTCCCTCAGCCTCTCCTCATAAGTAATGTGTTCCAATCCCCTAATAATTTTTGTTGCCCTCCGCTGGACGCGTTCCAATTTTTTCACATCCTTCTTGCATTGTGGGGCCCAAAACTGGACACAGTACTCCAGATGAAGCCTCACCAATGTTGAATAGAGGGGAATGATCACGTCCCTTGATCTGCTGGCAATGGCCCCTACTTATACAGCCCTAAATACCATTGGCCTTCTTGGCAACAAGGACACACTGTTGACTCATATCCAGCTTCTCGTCCACTGTAACCCCTAGGTCCTTTTCTGCAGAACTGCTGCCTAGACATTTGGTCCCTAGTCTGTAGCAGTGCATGGGGTTCCTCCATCCTAAGTGTAGGACTCTGCACTTGTCCTTGTTGAACCTCATCAAATTTCTTTTGGCCCAATCCTCTAATTTTTTGAGGTCCTTCTAAATCCTATCTCTACCCTCCAGCGTATCTACCTCTCCTCCCAGTTTAGTGTCATCTGCAAACTTGCTGAGGGTGCAATCCACACTATCCTCCAGATCATTAACGAAGATATTGAACAAAACCGGCTCCAGGACCGACCCTTGGGGCACTCCGCTTGATACTGGATGCCAACTAGACATGGAAGCATTGATCACTACGTGTTGAGCCCAATGATCTACCCAGCTTTCTATCCACCTTATAGTCCATTCATCCAGCCCATACTTCTTTAACTTGATGGCAAGAATACTGTGGGAGACCATGTCAAAAGCTTGGCTAAAGTCAAGGAATAACATGTCCACTGCTTTCCCCTCATCCACAGAGCCAATTTTATCTCATCATAGAAGGCAATTAGATTAGTCAGGCATGACTTGCCCTTGGTGAATCCATGCTGACTGTTCCTGATCACTTTCCTCTCCTCTAAGAGCTTCAGAATTGATTCCTTGAGGACCTGCTCCATGATTTTTCCAGGGACTGAGGTAGGGCTGACTGGCCTGTAGTTCCCCGGATCCTCCTCCTTCTCTTTTTTAAAGATGGGCACTACATTAGCCTTTTTCCAGTCATCCGGGACCGCCCCCAATCACCATGAGTTTTCAAAGATAATAGCCAATGGCGCTGCAATCACATCCGCCAACTCCTTTAGCACTCTCGGATGCAGTGCATCCGGCCCCATGGACTTGTGCTCGTCCAGCTTTTCTAAATAGTCCCAAACCACTTCTTTCTCCACAGAGGGCAGGTCACCACCTCCCCATACTGTGGTGCCCAGTGCAATAGTCTGGGATCTGACCTTGTTCATGAAGACAGAGACAAAAAAAGCATTGAGTACATTAGCTTTTTCTACATCCTCTGTCACTAGGTTGCATTCCTCATTCAGTAAGGGGCCCACACTTTCCTTGACTTTCTTCTTGTTGCTAACATACCTGAAGAAACCCTTCTTGTTACTCTTAATATCTCTTGCTAGCTGCAACTCCAGATGTGATTTGGCCTTTCTGATTTCAATCCTGCATACCTGAGCAATATTTTTATACTCCTCCCGGGTCATTTATCCAATCTTCCACTTCTTGTAAGCTTCTTTTTTGTGTTTAAGATGAGCAAGGATTTCACTGTTAAGCCAAGCTGGTCGCCTGCCATATTTACTATTCTTTCTACACATTGGGATGGTTTGTCCCTGTAACCTCAATAAGGATTCTTTAAAATACAGCCAGCTCTCCTGGACTCCTTTCACCCTCATGTTATTCTTCCAGGGGATCCTGCCCATCAGTTCCCTGAGGGAGTCAAAGTCTGCTTTTCTGAAGTCCAGAGTCCGTATTCTGCTGCTCTCCTTTCTACCCTGTGTCAGGATCCTGAACTCGACCATCTCATGGTCACTGCCTCCCAAGTTCCCATCTACTTTTGCTTCCCCTACTAATTCTTCCCAGTTTGCGAGCAGCAGGTCAAGAAGAGCTTTGCCTCTAGTTGGTTCCTTCAGCACTTGCACCAGGAAATTGTCCCCTACACTTCCCAAAAACTTCCTAGATTGTCTGTGTACCACTGTATTGCTCTCCCAACAGATATCAGGGTGACTGAAGTCTTCCATGAGAACCAGGGCCTGCGATCTAGTAATCTTCCATTAGTTGCCGGCAAAAAGCCTCGTGCACCTCATCCCCCTGGTCTGGTGGTCTATAGCAGACTCCCACCATGACATCACCCTTGTTGCTCACACTTCTAAACTTAATCCAGAGACTCTCAGGTTTTTCTGAGGTTTCATACTGGAGATCTGAGCAGTCATACTGCTCTCTTACATACAATGCAACTCCCCCACCTTTTCTGCCAGGCCTGTCCTTCCTGAACAGTTTATATCTATCCATGACAGTACTCCAGTCATGTGAGTTATCCCACCAAGTCTCTGTTATTCCAATCACATCATAATTCCTTGACTGTACCAGGACTTCCAGTTCTTCCTGCTTGTTTCCCAGGCTTCTTGCATTTGTGTATAAGCACTTAAGATAACTTGCTGATTGTCCCACTTTCTCAGTAAGAGACAGGAGCCCTCCTCTCTCACGCTCTCCTGCTCGTGTTTCTTCCCAGTATCCCACCTCCCCATTTACCTCAGGGCTTTGGTCTCCTTCCCCCGGTGAACTTACTTTAAAGCCCTCCTCACTAGATTAGCCAGCCTGCTTGCAAAGATTCTCTTCCCTCTTTTTGTTAGGTGGATCCTGTCTCTGCCTAGCACTCCCCCTTCTTGGAACACCATCCCATGGTCAAAGAATTTGATCTTTAAATATTCAGGGTAAATAGGCCAAATCCCCTGAGATGGGATATTAATGGATGGGATCTGAGTTACTATAGAAAATTCTTTCCTGGGTATCTGGCTGGTGAATCTTGCCCATATGCTCAGGGTTTAGCTGATTGCCATATTTGGGGTCAGGAAGGAATTTTCCTCCAGGGCAGATTGGAGAGGCCCTGGAGGTTTTTCGCCTTCCTCTGTAGCATGGGGCATGGTTGACTTGAGGGAGGCTTCTCTGCTCCTTGAAGTCTTTGAACCATGATTTAAGGACTTCAATAGCTCAGACATAGGTGAGGTTTTTCATAGGAGTGGGTGGGTGAGATTCTGTGGCCTGCGCTGTGCAGGAGGTCGGACTAGATGATCAGAATGGTCCCTTCTGACCTTAGTATCTATGAATCTATGAATCTATGAATCCAAAGTCTTCTCTCCGACACCACCTGCATTCATTGACTTCCACGATTCAATGCTCTCTACCCAGTCCTTTTCCTTCCATAGGGAGGATGGACAAGAACACCACTTGTGCCTCTCAGTTTCATAGGACAAATTTATCTCACAGTTTTGGTTTATGCAAATAAAATATACCATCTGGGTATATACATATATCAGGCAAACCTGTTGTCACTTTGCATGCCCATCACCATGTGATTTGAGTTCAATAAGACAACAGGCTTGAGACTTGGGTTTCAAAGACTCATCTTTTCCAATCTTGAGTTTAGCATGATCCTGACGAGGAATCTTTCTAGTCACATCAGTGACAAAAAAACAAATTCAGTCATGTGATTGGAACACTGATTGAGAAAAGTATCAGGGGGTAGCCGTGTTACTCTGTATCCACAAAAACAACAAGGAGTCCAGTGTCACCTTAAAAACTAAAAGATTTAATTGGGCATAAGCTTTCATGAAGAAGTGGTTTTTTACACACGAATAGAAGTGTTTTTTTACCCACGAAAGCTTATGCCCAAAGAAATCTGTTAGTCTTTAAGGTGCCACCGGACTCCTTCTTGATTGAGAAAAGTCATTGTCTGGACTGTACCAATGGCTGATATAAAGCCAAGGAAAGAGATATTTATCTTGTATCATTATCCTGAAATATATATAGCAATCCTTCCACAAACTGTTACTTTGCTGTAACAAGCCAAAAAATAGTGCCAAGAAAGAATGTAAGTGTTTTTGTATGTTTTGTTACTTCATTGAAAGATAATTGACTTTAATAACCTCGAACCAAATCCAGCGTAACATAAAGATCAAAAGAAATCATTTATCAAAGAAAATCCAACGGAGTATTACTTTACACACTGCTTTCTTGCAGAATCAAAGTAAACAGGCATACAGTATACAAATTATATTGGACAGAATTCTGAAATCTCTGATTCCGAAGGAAACTTTACTTCCTAAAAAATAAAATCTGCTTACTAAAGAGTAAGAGATAAAAGTGTTTAAAAAATAAAAGGAAGGGAAGAATCAGAAATAAAGGAAAGAGGACACTTGACAAACCATTTCATAGTTCTTTCTGTTAAGTATAGCGTTATCCATTTCTAAATGTGCTGTATGAACTGTTTCCACCAGCAAGGTAAATTAATAAAGAGCTTTTTAGAAAGAAAAATACATTTAAATACATTTAATAAATTAAAGTGAGTGTGCTAGAACCTGCACCAATCCTGTTCTATGTACAGCAAACACTGATGTTCTTTTCCAACTTATATAAAGCATATTTAAAAGTTCTAGGTGCATGAACAATCAACATTTTAAAAAAATTACAAAATAAATTACATTGACAACAAATAAATCCAAGTGACAACACCACTAAAAAAAACAACAACACTTTCTCAACATGTAAAATGAAACTCTTGCCATCTACCCCATATTTAGAAAAAAAATGGGTAACAAGATTTCTCCAGAATGCCAATAAGGTCAAAAAGTTATGGCTCTGTTGGATCAAGGAGCTAAGCAATCTCCAGAATTGAGAACCACTCACTGAAAAGTCCTTACCACCATCCCCTAGACAGACAAAATGTGGAACAGTCATATCGTGTCTCTCAGAGTTTGTCTACATTACAATTAGAAACCTGTAGATGGCCCATGCCAACTGATTCAGGTTCTCAGAGCTCAGGACATTCAGGCTCGGGAGGCAGTCTGTGCTCTGGGACCCATCCACCTCATAGGGTCCTAGAGCCAAGGCTGCAGCCTCAGACTGAATGTCTAGACCAGAATAGTTGCAGTTTCCTAATCTAGGACATATGGAAACAACATCCCTCTTGTCCACTGAAACTATCTGAACATCCAGAAGCGGCCAAGGCTCCAATAAATCTCCTGGATTGTGAACTATCGTCATGAAAGGCAGACATTCTCTCACAGTATAATGGAGAATTATCAGTTCCATCATTTTCGGTTGCCCCTGAGCCAGTCACAGCATTACGTCTACCTTATCCAAACTGCACACCAGACAGGTATCTCTCATCCAAGTCCTAGCTTTGACAACAGACTGACAGTACCATCCGGATCTCTGAAACAGAGAGCTGAATATTCCCAGGATATTGATGGCTCTGATTGATAAAACAATTATGCTACCACAGCAAGGACCCTGCTCAACTTCTCTCAGACTCTTACTGTTAATGAAGCAAAATTCCCCCTCACCCTTCTCAACAGCTGTAGTGATCCTGGCTCACCAGGGTAGCATCTGTGATGAAAACAAGCTTTTTTTCTTTTTTACTCGTTGGCTTAACTTCTCAGATCCTCTTGCTGCCATCCCATTCCCCTCTCCCTCTTCTCATTGCCCTCCATGCCCCACTCAACTGTGACATATTTATTTACTCACACCCTGCTCTAAACTCTACCTTAGTCTCTCTCCCTCTAGCTCCAATCCTCCCTCTTACCCCTACATTTTCAGTGACAGCTTTTCCCCTGTTTTTTTGGTTTACTGAGTCCACCACAAAGCATCAGATAACCTCCAGAAAGATTTCCTCCCCCTCCCCCCTTTTGGGTCATGGCCTTCACAAGACTCATAATACCTTGCAGGCGAACAGGCCCATTGGTCTGTTGTTGATGGGAGTTTTTAAACAAAGCTTATACAAACTTATTCACTGGAGTTCGAAACCCCAGCGAGCAGATTTTTGTATGTCTAGATACTATTTCACCAGCGATGCCAGCTTCCCCACCACATAGTTCTCTGCCAGTGCCACCAGCCTTTTCTCCAGAGATATTTATATGAATGTTATTCTTCTGGTGTTCTCTGTATAGTATGTATCTAAGTATAGAATGAAAATTTGGGAAAAACCTGCTTTGTATCTGTTTGTGATTAACCATCGTGTTTCCATGTGTGGTATTCCTGCTTGAATTCAGGCCATCTATAGAAACCTGATCAGTACTGTAATTACAGCCTGCTTGAATCAAGTCAGTCAAATAATGTCAAAAGCAATTATTTTCTTTTCTGAGGGGAACAACATGTTTGGAAATACACAGGAGAAAATGCAGATCTCAACATGTTAGCAGCTCACACAGTTGACCCAATCTCATGGTATTCCTTGATTCTTATCAAGCTGACATTTGACAAGTATTGTAGATGGATTAATTAACATTGGTTCATTAGAGGCATTATTAGATTTCTCTGAGTGCAGTAGATCTTTTTGTATATATTCAACTCTGTTATAAATCACCTGTCTAATTTTTACCACTGTAGGAACAACAAGGAAATTAGTTATATTCCAAAAACTAGAGTGCAGCTAATAAATAAATACTACAAGGTCAACGTTTTCAAACATAGGTGTCTGAAGTTAGGCACCTAACTTAAAGTAGCCTGATTTTCAGAGGCACCAAAGTCAACATGAGGTTTGAGTGCTCAGCACCTTTTTAAACCAAAACACATTTAGGGCTGATCCAAAGCCCACTGAAGGTAAGGGAAAGTCTCTCATTGATTTCCAAGTGCCTTGCACCACGCCCCCTATTTAGGTGCCAAAGTTTAGGTAACTGAGTTTGAAAATTTTGTATTAAATGCTCTTTGTTTCACTGGCAATATAGACTTCTTTACACTTCAGTAGGATTCTCTGAATGAGAAAGTACTTGTCAACCTGAGCAAGGTTTGTAGAATTGGGCCCAGAGTGAATTAGATCATTTACCCTGATAATCATTCTAGAAAGGTGGCACTTTTCCACAAAGGGATTCAAAAGATGTACCATCCATTCAAATTTTATCCACACAATACAATGTAAGATATTTGTCTGTAGTTTTCACAGAAATAAGAATAAGGCTGACATCTTATTAGTTCGATCATACATGCACGCATGCACAAATGCCTTACAAGAATACTGTGATAAGAAAAATTCTTCAGAATACCAATTTTTGTTTGTGCATTTCTTTTTGTAAATTTAGCAACAATTCTGGTAAAAGTAATAGTAAGCAGCTATAGAATCTACTGTTTGCTACAGGATTCCAGAAAACCTGAGAACAGCTTACCACTTATGTGTATATTTGTATACTGTATTAATTACATGGGCTAGTGGACTGAATCCAATTTGTTTTTACAAAATTTTGCTTTTTATTAGTTTGGGCTATGGCCTTTTATAACAAAGGTATCTCTTATAACTAATGTAATTGAGATCATGATTAACAAGTAGTAAAAACAAATCAGATATTACTCTAGGGCCATCTATTCTTTTCATATACATGGCCTGTTAAGAAAGGAATTTAGTTAGTGTATATGAATCAAATTTTGCTACACAGGCAACTGCTGTTACTCTGTTTCTTGAGATTTCTCAGTGCATAGTGGGGGAAGAAACACTGCTTTATTCTTCCAAGTTCATGCTTACTATTACCTTTCAGACCTTTCACAGCTCTGCCTCTCCCATTCTTTCTGCTTTTGTCTCATAGGGAGATGGAACGTGTAATTTCCAGCTGGAGAAGGCAGTAGTAGTCTCAGATGGGATCATACGTGGGATGGCTAGTTTGTCACATTGCTCTCACTGTCACGGCTAGACTGCTATTTTTAGCATACTATCTTTATAAGTGCTAGCACGGGTATGTCTACTGTAGCTAGAAATTAATCCTTCCAGCTGCAGTGTAGAACTACCCTTTGTCTTTCATCCTTTCCTTGCTACTCCACTAATAATGCTAGCCTTGTCTGCTTCTCCCAAAACCATCCTTCCATGTTGCCTTTACATGTGAAACGTCCTCCCCTGAACTCAGCTGTAAAGGTCATTACCATCTCCTCCTTCAAATCACTCCTCAAGACCCAATCTTTTAATGATACCTTTGAAAAATTAGCCATCCAAGTAAGGGACAGGCTGAGAGGCAGTTGATAGTCCCAGGTAGTTGATATGCATTTATTTTACAATTTTACACATATGTTTTAATATGATATATATATTCCAGCTACAGTACATATACAGAGAGAGAGAGAAAGTACATATTTAAACATGCATGTATTCACTCTACCTCATCCTGTGTAGTTTGTTTGTAAACTGTAAGCTCTTCAGCGCATAGGCCAATTTCCCTATATGCTTTTGCAGTGCCTAAGGCAACTGGAACCTGATCCTGCTTGAGCCTTGGAGTGCTACAACAACAAAAAAATATTCTGAAATTGCTTTTGCTTTAGGTAAAACCCTTTTCTCTGGCTCCAGTCATTATATTGGGAGGGGGGGTGTGTTTCAATTTACACATCTGATATTTGTTAACATTTTAATATATTTTAAAAACTCTTAAAATCTCTTTATATTGCAAATTCCACATAAGATTCCACAAGTATAGAGCCATTTTACTACCTTCAGTACAAAAGGTACTATATTCCCCAAAACACACACAGACAGAACAAAGGTGTTATTACATGGCCTATAGGGTCAACCCTTCTAGCCTGAGCACTTTGAAAAATGTAGCTTTTAGAGTCTACAGTGATAAAACTGTTTGCTTATTTTAAAAAAAACTTTTCAAAGAGAAAAGTTCATCTGCAAAAAATTTTGGGTTTGTGGATACGGAGTGGTGGAAATTGTAGTGTCACATGGTAACCATATGGCCTTCATTAAAGCCATCCATTGACAGAGTGCTGTAATGATGGTCTGCCCATTAAAACTACTTTAGGCAATGATAAATAACCTATTCTATTGCTGAAAGTTCTGCACTGAAAGTTTGATGATAATGATATTGAGGTCAAAAATAATAATACCTGATGTACTATTGACACTGTGTATATTACACACCAATATTTATCACAATTTTGATAAACTGCTTGAAGCATTTTTTTAAACCTATACTTCTGTAGCTTATATAAGGAACTAGGTGTGAACAAGATTTATTACATCATGGAAATCGTATGTTTGTATTTCACCACATCCATATTTGAAAATATTTGGGACTGTTTTTTAATCACTAACCAAGCTGCGTCTTCCCAAAAGGATGAATTTTGAGGACAATTTCCTTTTTTCTTGAAAGCTTCAATTAGCTAAAGGGTAATTGGGAAAACAGTGGCAAATAACAGAGGATAATTTCATATTACATTGTCATGGTAATTAGCAAGATTATTCATCTGAATATCCTGAATATCAAAAATAAAGTCAACATGGATATATGTTATGAAGAGCTATGACTCTTGCTAGAGTCAGCACAGAAGCATTTAAAGACACTAATTCTGATACAAAAAATGAATAATGCTATGTCTTTAAGAATGAATAATAAATAAATATATTAATGGAAATGTACAACCTGCCCCTCCAAGAATATTTACAGATTATAACAACTGGGAACTGATTTACCTAACATCGAGACTAGATTTCCCTAATATCCTACCTGCCAAGGAAATCTTATCCAATGGGAAAGATTGTTGAGCCTGTTCAGATACACTCAGGGTACAATTTACAAATGGGAAGTGATGAGTCCAAAATGGCTGATCCTGCAGCACATCTAATATCCTTCTAAAGAGTCAGAGTATCTAGACTACAAGTGGTTCTTGAATTAATTTTAAAAAGTTTAAAGTACAAAAATTCTTCAGGTAACCCTTAACTGGATATCTGGCAAAGGAAAGATCATGTCCAGTATTTAGTATCTATGGAAGTAGAAAGAGGTCAAAAAGGGTATACTACACTAGAACATTCTGCAAATATGAAGCAAGGTTCAGACATTATTTTCAGTTTTGTTACAAGCTTCCCTTTATGGCCAGACTGCAATTCTGGTTTTAAAAATGCATAACAATAGAACATAAAACCATTCCCTTATTGCTAATATTTATGCAAAACCATTAAAACCATTGAAATATTAATATCTTTTCCTATCTAGCACTAAACACTGTGCAGTAGATGACAACAGTGCCCTGCTTTTTACAATGGAAGATATCTTTGCCCATATTTCACAGTGACCAACTGTATGTAGTTACACAACAAAGCTCTCTGTTTCCCAAGTGCCACAGAAATAGAACCTCGTGGGTTAAGAACCCCGTGGGATCTCTCTTCAAGATCTACTAAAGTACATAAGCAATTTTCAAATTTGTAAAATATAGACCTAAAATATCAATTTAGAAATTCAGACATGTATCTTGAATTGCTGTTCTTCCATTTTTATAAATTAATATATTTTAATAATCCTAATATTTCCTAAGTTTTCTAAATAAGTTATCAGTAGTGACAATGTCATGATCTTTTATG
This sequence comes from Dermochelys coriacea, assembly GCF_009764565.3. Lineage (NCBI taxonomy): Eukaryota > Metazoa > Chordata > Testudines > Dermochelyidae > Dermochelys > Dermochelys coriacea. The sequence goes on from NC_050078.2 coordinate 35,888,870, forward strand.
TAACATGGAACACAAAACATGGGATATTAATATATAATCAAAAGTGCAGTAAGTGTTCACACATTGTTTTCATTCACTTATAAGCTACTCCAGTGATCGTTGTAGCTGAATACCCCGTTTAAAAGATACAGGGCTAGGTTTGGAAAATCAGAGTACATTTATGCTACCAAAAGTAAGCAAACAATATGGCAAATATTTTCCTTATTTAAGTTTCTATTTGGAATGTTATCCAACTTTAATACTATCCATATTGTCAGCCATTCCACAGGATAATGATTATGCTGTATCAGTGTATAGTCAGAGACTCCAAAGGGTTAAAAGTAGTATATTCAAGAAAAAACACATGTATTTTTAATTAGCAAAATTTTAAAGACCATCATTTAGCAGTATCATGGCTAGATCTATTAACACACACTATTGATTTTAGGAACACCTCAGTGCTCCACTAGGTAGATATAAATAATGGAATTAAGACATGGCTTCCATATTTTTTTCAGCTAAAAGAACAAGAAGTTCAGTTTAAAGGTTAAAGTTCAATTCAGAAGCTTTACTAATTGGTATTGTACATAAAGTAAACTGGTTTAGTGCTGATAAAAAGGGGAGAAACCTTTGGCTTTATTTCAGCTATAGTTAAAGTCATGACTTAAAGCCAAATTCTGCCTTCAGATTTATGCACTCAGCTCTCACGGAACCCAAGTACTGTTGTACCCATGAAGGCAGAATTTGGATCATAAGTGTTAAGACAGTCACAAGAAAATTACTGAATAGTTTCTGAACTGTATTCTCATCTTGGACAAGGTAAGTTGGGTGATTCTACTGGTACCTTTCTATTTTCCAAGCTACAGTAAAGAACAATCTCTGATCTAGCAGACTTAAATTACTGCTGCTGTCAGGAAAAATTATTGATTTTTCAAACCCCCCTCCTTGATCACAAAGGATCATTTAAGGAAAATTGAACTTTTCAGTATCTATGTTCAAGTCTGTGCCCTTTGTCTGAAGCCAGCTGTAATTCAATGGATTCAGCTTTTTTACAAGATATCTTTCCTAACCGATGAAGCATTTAAGCTTTTGTAATTCAAACTGAGGAATGGAACTGGACTATATTGATATCAGTGGTTGATGGTCTCCTAGAGAGGTAGAAGGCTAAGGTGTCAAAGCTGGTTATATTCATTCTATCAACAGCTTTTGATACCTTTGGTCCAACAAGCAGTACAACAGAGTCTTGTGGGAATGGATGGAATGATTGTTTGGTAGCCTTGCATCTTCCTCTCTCCATTAAAGCATAGAGTGGACATTCATCCTACACAAAGGCCCAGTCCATGAGGTCCCACAGGGTTTTCACCCTTCCTATTTAATGTTTATATGAAGTCACATGAAGAGACAATGCAACGTTTTGGGCTGTTGGCTCATCATCAATATGCTGATGATACTCATCTCTATAAGAACATACTGGGCCTGACCAAAGGTCCATCTAGCCAAGTATTCTGTCTTCCAACAGTGGCCAATGCCAAATGCTTCAGAGGGAATGAACAGAAAAGGTAATCAACAAGTGATCCATCCCCAGTCACCCATTCACAGCTGGCAAACAGAGGCTAGGGACACCATCCCTACCCATCCTGGCTAATAGTCATTAATGGACCTATCCTCCATGAATTTATCTAGTCCTTTTTTGAACCATTACAATCTTGGCTTTCATAACATCCTCTGGCAAAGAGCTCCACAGGTTAACTGTGTGTTATGTGAAGAAATACTTCCTTTTGTTTGTTTTAAACCTGCTGTCTATCTATGCCTCCTTTTCATCAAACCCACATTCTGCAGTCTCACTACTTACTCTTCAAGTGTCTGACAGAGGGAGGGAGTTGGATGAAAACTGACTGAAACTAGATATGATGAAAATAATACATTCAAAGGTTGGAAAGAGGAAGTGGTGGTATTAGGTGTATCCCCAACTTTCTCCAAAGCAGTTTGCGGCCTTGTGGTCATATTGGATCCATTTCTGTTCCTGGTTTCCCACATATAAGGAATGACTCATTGTGCCTTTTACCATTCACAGCCAACCAAGAGCTTGTGGTTATTCCTTCCAAATGCTGATTTTGCCATGTTTATCCATGGCTTTGCTGCCATTAGTTTTGACTGCTGCAATGTGCACTGCCTAATCCTACCAATAAAGTTTCTGTCAGAACAAGCAGGATTCCTCCTTAGAGCTGGAAACAGTTACCAGTTGTTCTGGCTCCACCATCAATTGCTTGGGTCTGGGGGCTGAGCCCTTTATAATGGATCAAACTACTGGAACAAGGAGGATTATACTCCAGAGCGAGTACTGCTTACAATTGGGCTCAACTGCACCTCCAGAGAGAGAGAGAGAGCATGTGCAGAGACATTAATCCCTTTGAAATAGGCCCAGTAAAAGGGCTACTGTTGGGATTTATCTGTGCTAGAGAAATTAACCAACTTTTTTTTTGCATATATTCTAATATCAGTTCAGACTTGCTTTTCAGCAGGTTTAATTAAAATGCTGGAGCTCATCTAAACTCCAGTGTCCACCCCTTTTTCACATAAGTGATAAAACAGTGGGGTTTATTTATTTTTTATTTTACATTTTATTATTTATTATTATAAATTCGTCTAATGTAGACACAGCCTTATAAGAAGATAGGAGGGGTGAAAGTGTTTTCCAAGTGAAGGGCTCTGGACTACTTTGACTCCTTAGCTGATTTAGCAGACCCCTATTCTGTCGACTTCTTGGAATGTTTCAACACTGCTTACTCAGTTTAAGGAGGAGGGATTGGAGGGTGGATTCTCTTGATTGGTGGAAGGACATTTTCAGTTTGACATTGTTTCATTTTAGTCTTACAATAGACTCATTTAATAAATTGGTCAGTGGATAAATCCACTTAGAGGTTCCAGCTACAGATGCCAAATAGAGCTGCCAGCATCCTTAGTATGTGGATCATCATGAACACACAACACTTGTTCTCAGGCCCATACATGGGGGCATGTTTTGCATCTAGCTGCAGTTCAAGGGGTTCCAATATTTCCCGTGACATGAAAAGACATGAAGTAGCTTACTCCTCCCAAAGCCAAGGGTGACAAGGAGGAAATTGTGACTCAGAGGTACATCTCTAGGCCCCACAGTGCCTCCCAGTCTACTCCTGGGAATGTATCAAAGTCCCAGTATAGCCCATTGTCTATTTGTGTTAACCTCTCACCTTCCCCTGCTTTCTTACCTGATCTACTTTGTTTTTGTCATCACTCACTGAGTTCAATGGGAGCACTGCACTGATGTGCATAGAGATACTCAGACACCATAGTGTTTGCAGGATTGGGGCCTATTACATAGCAAGTGATGACAATAGACACTAAGGGGCAGGTGAGAGAGAAAGGGAAGTGTCCACAGTGATCCCAACTGTCTAATTACAGACAGCCTTAGGCTCCTGGCAAGTAATCAGCACAGCTCTCAGTGTTGCCAAGCTTGGACACACTTCCCTTTTATCCCTTTTTCAACTTCTCCTTTTCCTCTTCCCTCCATCCTCTCCCTCTCACCCCATCCTTAAGCTTTCATTCAGCTAAGTATTGATGGATTTGATCATATTATGACTGTAGCAAATCTCCCCATCACCTTCTGTTTTCCCCTCCTATTCCACTTGTGCCTTTTCCCAGACTCTTTCTCTTTGATTCTTCTTACCCACTGTTTGAACATTTAGGGCTTGCTCTCTTGTCATGACACCATGAGATGAGAGAATGCCTGATAACTCTATCGATGGGAAAGTCAGATACCCCTCTATTGAAAAACAGCTTCTTGCTCCATGGAATGAGGGGAGGAATCTTTACTTTCTTTTTATCAACATTATCTTGTTTAATGAGTTCTGCTGGTGATCAAAATTTTTGAGGATGTGGAATCAAAGAAAACTGAAGCCACTGATTTCAAGCCTTAAATATATAGTGAATAGTCTGCAGTTTTTCCTCTATCATATTTCTTGAAAGTGTTGAAGCACCCATATTTCCATCTGTTCAGTTTAATCATTTATTTCTGCTTTCCTAAAATCAGAACTAACATGGACATCCAATGAAGCACTTGCAAAAGATCAGCAAGCTCAACACCTACACAATAACTACTGAAGGTCTGATCCTCCTGTTGTCTCTGTGCTGTGGACTCCTGTACCCATTTCAAGCCCCATTGAAGTCTACCCTGGATTGAAGTGAGAGTCTTGGACAGAGATCTCTGTAGGAAAACCCCTGGAACAGCCAAGCTTACAGGGAAAGATTATATAGAGGTTTACATTTTTATTGTTCAGTGGGTTAAAAATAAAATCAGACCTCAGGAAGAGGTATATTTCAGGGCTAAATACAGCTGCTACTCTGAAGTCAATGGAAGTATTGCCACTGGCTTCAATGGAGCAGGAATGGAGATCCCATGTAGATTCTGTTCACAGCAAGGTGGGAACTTCACTCACACTCTCACCTGTCTATTGTGTAGGGATTTACTGTGCTAGCCAGACCAGTGTACTTCAATATAAAATAACCTTGTTTGGGTCAAACTCAATGAAAATGATACTTAATCCTTTCTCAAAGAGACTTCACCCATTTTGCTCGATGCAGCAGTATTGAAGTTCACATCTGGAAGAGCAACACATAGAATCATAGAAGATTAGGGTTGGAAGAGACCTCAGGAGGTCACCTCATCCAACCCCCTGCTCAAAGCAGGACCAACACCAACTAAATCATCCCAGCCAGGGCTTTGTTAAGCTGAGCCTTAGAAATCTCTAAGGATGGAGATTCCACCACCTCACTAGATAACCCATTCCAGTGCTTCACCACCGTCCTAGTGAAAAAGTTTTTCCTAATATCCAACCTAGACCTCCCCCATGGGAACTTGAGGCCATTGATTGCTCCTTGTTCTGTCATCTGCCACCATTGAGAACAGCCTAGCTCCATCCTCTTTGGAACCCCCCTTCAGGTAATTGAAGGCTGGTAACAAATCCCCCCTCACTCTTATCTTCTACAGACTAAATAAGCCCAGTTCCCCTAGACTCTCCTCATATGTCATGTGCCCCAGCCCCCTAATCTTTTTCGTTTCCCTCCATTGGACTCTCTCCAATTTGTCCACATCCTTTCTCTAGTGGGGGGAGGGGGGTGGCAAAAACTGCACACAATATTACAGATGTGGCCTCACCAGTGCCGAATAGAGGAGACTAATCATTTCCCTTGATCTGCTGGCAATGCTCCTACTAATGCAGCCTAATATGCCATCTTGGCAACAAGCTTCTCGTCCACTGTAATCCCCAGGTCCTTTTCTGTAGAACTGCTGCTTAGCCAGTCGATACCAGCATGTAGCAGTGCATGGGATTCTTCCATCCTAAGTGCAGGACTTTGCACTTGTCCGGGTTGAGCCTCATCAGATTTCTTTTGGCCCAATCCTTCAATTTGTCTAGGTCACTCTAGACCCTATCCCTACCCTCAAGTGTATCTACCTCTCCCCCCAGCTTAGTGTCATCTTTAAACTTGCTGAGGGTACAATCCATTCCATCCTCCAAATCATTAATGAAGGTGTTGAACAAAATCAGCCCCAGGACCGACCCCGGGGCACTCTGCTTGATACTGGCTGCCAACTAGACATCAAGCCGTTGATCACTACCCATTGAGCCCAACAATCTATCCAGCTTTCTATCCACCTTATAGCCCATTCGTCCAATCCATACTTTTTAAACTTCCTGGCAAGAATACTGTGGGAGACAGTATCAAAAGCTTTGCTAAAGTCAAGATATATTATGTCCACTACTTTCCCCATATCCACAGAGCCAGTTATCTCATCATAGAAGGCAATCAGGTCGATCAGGCATGACTTGCCCTTGGTGAATCCATGTTGACTGTTCCTGATTACCTTCTTCTCCTCCAAGTGATTCAAAATGGATTCCTTGAGTACCTGCTGCATGATTTTTCCAGGGACTGAGGTTAGGCTGACTGGTCTGTAGTTCCCTGGATTCTCCTTCTTCCCTTTTTTAAAGATGGGCACTACATTTGCCTTTTTCCAATTGTCCAGGACCTCCCCCAATCGCCACAAGTTTTCAAACATAATACCAATGCCTCTGCAATCACATCAGCCAACCCCCTCAGCACCCTCGGATGCATTAGATCTGGACCCATGGACTTGTGCATGTCCAGCTTTTATAAATAGTCCTTAACTTGTTCTTTCACCACTGAGGGCTGCTCACCTCCTCTCCATACTGTGCTGTCCAGTGCAGCTGTCTGGGAGCTGACCTTGTTTGTGAAGACCGAGGCAAAAAAAGCATTGCACACTTCAGCTTTTTCCACATCTGTCACTAGGTTGTCTCCCCAATTCATTAAGGGTCCCACACTTTTCCATACCTTCTTCTTGTTGCTAACATACCTGTAGAAGCCCTTCTTATTACCTTTCACATCCCTTGCTAGCTGTAACTCCAATTGTGCTTTGGCCTTCCTGATTACACCAATGCATGCTCGAGCAATATTTTATACTCCTCTCTAGTCATCTGTCCAAGTTTCCATTTCTTGTAAGCTTCCTTTTTATGTTTCAGCTCACTGAAGATTTCTCTGTTAAGCCAAGTTGGTTACCTGCCATATTTTCTATTCTTTCTGCACATCAAGATGGTTTGTTCCTGTGTCCTCAATAAGGCTTCTTTAAAATACAGCCAGCTCTCCTGGACTCCTTTCCCCCTCATATTAGCCTCCCAGGGGATTCTGCCCATCAGTTCCCTGAGGGAGTCAAAGTCTGCTTTTCTGAAGTCCAGGGTCCATAATCTGCTGCTCTTCTTTCTTCCTTTTGTCAGGATCCTGAACTTGACCATCTCATGGTCACTGCTGTCCAGGTTGCCACCCACTTGTACTTCCCTTACCAATTCTTCCCTGTTTGTGAGCAGCAGGTCAATAGGAGCAAAGCCCCTAGTTTGTTCCTCCAGCACTTTCACCAGGAAGTTGCCACCAACACTCTCCAAAAACTTCTTAGATTGTCTGTGCACCACTGTATTGCTCTTCCAGCAGATGTCAGGGTGATTGAAGTCCCCCATGAGAAACAGGCCCTGTGATCTGGAAACTTCTATTAATTGTCCAAAGAAAACCTTGTCTACCTCATCCTCCTGGTCTGGTGGTCTAGAGCAGATGCCCACTACGACATCACCCTTGTTGCTTTTGCCTCTAAATTTAACCCAAAGACTCTCAACAGGCTCTCAACACATGTCCCATAACATGTCTATTGTATTTGAGATTAAAACATGTGGTGCAATTGGGCATTTCTGAGACTTTAACTGGTCCTACATGGCTGGAAATTGACATAACTTGTGTTGTCAGCAGAGCGGGAACCCACAGTTATAAATATGAAAAAGAAGTTGCTGTTTAAACCCTTTTCAAATTTTCTTTCCTAAACTTCTTTTTCCATTGCTAACCTCGCATCAAAACAGGATGGGAAATCTCTTACTATCTCTAGTATCACATACTGCATCATGGGAGTCCTAGGCATTGTTCGTGGCTAGCCGTACTATGCAGCGTTTCTTTACGATTTGATCACATTTATAATGTGAAAGCAGAAAAAAGTTCAGACCAGTAACATATATACTGATGCTTTAATAAGGCCAATTTCACAAAGCTGAAAACAGTTATCAGCCAAATCAGTTGAGAGGAAAATTTAATCAGCAAAATGTGAATGGTAATTGGGAATCATTTAAGAACACCTTACTAGATACCCCAAAAACCACAATCCCAGAACTTAGGAAGAAACCTGTGCTGGTTAAAATAACAACATGGTTTAGAGGGGAAGTGAAGGCAGCTATTAAAAATAAGAACAACAAATGGAAGGAAGGGTAAGCTGATAGTAAGGAATATAAATCAGAAATCTTGAATTGTATAAAATTGATAAAGGAAGCACAGGGAAAAGCAAGAAGAACTCTCTGGCAAACAGACTTAAAGACAATAAGAAGGAGTATTTAAAATCTATTAGGAACAAAAGAACCCTGACAATGATATTGGTCCATTACTAGATGGAAATGGTTGAATTATCAATAATAATGCAGAAAAGGCAGACATGTTCAATAAATATTTCTGTTCTGGGGAAAAAACAGATGATATAGTCTCATTATATGGTGATAACACTCTTTCCATTCCACTAGTATCGTTGGATGGTATTAAACAGAAGCTTATGAAATTAGATACTTTTACATCAGCAAATCCACATAGCTCTCATCCAAGAGTTTTTAAAGAGCTGGTTGCAGAGCTCACTGGACCATTAATGTTGATTTTCAGTAAGTCTTGAAGCACAAGGGAAGTTCCATAAAACTGGAAGAAAGAAAATGTGTCAATTTTTAAAAAAGAGAAAATGGGTAATTATAGGCCTGTCAGCATGCCATCAATCCCAGGGAAGATAATGGAGCAGCTGATTCAGGACTCAATAAAGAATTAAAGGAGGGTGATGTAATTAATGTCAATCAACATGTGTTTATGGAAAATAGATCCTGTTAAACTAACTTGATATCTTTTTTATGAGATTACAAGTTTTGTTGATAAAGGTAATAATGTTGACATAATATACTTAGGCTTCTGTAAGGCATTTGACTTGGTACCATCTGACATTTTAATTAAAAACTAGAATGATCGAAAATTAACATGGCACACATTAAATGGATTAAAAGCTGGCTCCAAATGTAATTACAAATGGGGAACAGTCATCAAACAGGTCTGTTTCCAGAGGGTTCCTGCAGGGATCAGTTCTCATCCGATATTATTTAACATTTTTATCAATGACCTGGAAGAAAACAAAATCATCACTGATAAAGTTTGCCACCACCAAGCGTTTTAAACAAAGAACAGGGAAAGAGACCACTTGGAGATGTCTTCCCCCAAAATATCTTCCCCAGGCCCTACACCCCCTTTTCTGGGGAAGGCTTGATAAGAATCTTCACCAATTTGTACAGGTGAACACAGACCCTAACCCTTGGATCTTAAGAGCAATGAAAAATCAATTAGATTCTTAAAAGAAGAATTTTAATTAAAGAAAAGGTAAAAGAATTACCTCTGTAAAATCAGGATGGTAAATACCTTAGAGGGTAATCAGATTCAAAACATAGAGAATCCCTCTAGGCAAAACCTTAAGTTACAAAAAGACACAAATACAGGAATATACATTCCATCCAGCACAGCTTATTTTACCAGCCATTAAACAAAAGGAAATCTAACGCATGTTCTAGCTAGATTACTTACTAATTTAACAGGAGTTGTAAGGCTGCATTCCTGATCTGTTCCCGGCAAAAGCATCAAACAGACAGACGGACCCTTTGTTCCCCCCCATCCAGATCTGAAAGTATCTTGTCCCCTCATTGGTCATTTTGGGTCAGGTGTTAGCGAGGTTATCTTAGCTTCTTAACCCTTTACAGGTGAAAGGGTTTTGCCTCTGGCCAGGAGGGATTTTATAGCATTGTATACCGAAAGGTGGTTACCCTTCCCTTTATATTTTTGATAAGAACGATTTGGATCACTTGGTAAACTGGGATCAATCAAACAATACGTGTTTTAATACAGCTAAATGTAAATCTATACATCTAGAAACAAAGACTGTAGGCTATACTTGCAGGATGGGGGACTTCATCCTGTGAAGCACTGAGTCTGAAAATAATTTGGGGGTCATGGTGGATAATCAGCTGAATATGAGTTTCTAATATGACACACTAGCCAAAAGAGCTAATGTGATCCTGGGATGCATAAACATGGGAATCTTAAGTAGGCATAGAGAGGTTATTTTACCACTACATTTGGCACTGGTGTGACCCCTGCTAGAATACTATGTCTTTCAGCTTGGAAAAGAGGAGACTAAGGGGGGGGGACATGATAGAAGTATATAAAATCATGAGTGGTGTGGAGAAAGTGAATAAGGAAAAGTTATTTACTTGTTCCCATAATATAAGAACTAGGGGCCACCAAATGAAATTAATGGGCAGCAGGTTTAAAAGAAATAAAAGGAAGTTCTTCTTCACACAGTTCACAGTCAACCTGTGGAACTCCTTGCCTGAGGAGGTTGTGAGGGCTAGGACTATAACAGGGTTTAAAAGAGAACTAGATAAATTCATGGAGGCTAAGTCCATTAATGGCGATTAGCCAGGATGGATAAGAAATGGTGTCCCTAGCCTCTGTTTGTCAGAGGGTGGAGATGGATGGCAGGAGAGAGATCACTTGATCATTACCTGTTAGGTTCACTCTCTCTCAGGCACCTGGCACTGGCCACTGTTGGCAGACAGGATACTTGTGGATACAGGCAGTCTATGAGTATCGCAAATAGAAATATTTAATAATGGGCTCTCAATATTTATTATTCAAAAACAAAATCTCATGATTTTTAAGTCAGTCTCAGAACTGGTTGAGGCCTGACTCACAGATTTTGAAAGTGTGGGACTGGCAAACCAAGTCAGCAAATACAGCAAACCAAGAATTAAAATGAATAAATAAAAACAAACTAAGTTAGATATTCTTCAATAACTTTGGAAGTTCCCAAATGGAAACATATAAGGTCAGTTTGCAAATAACCAGCCAGGTTTAGATATTGCTTTCAGTTCGGTTGCTAGTGTCCTTTTATGAGCAGACTAAGTCCTGGTATTATTAAAAATGCATAGCAATATGACATAAAACAGTTCCTTAATGCTAGCATTTATGCAAAACTACTTAAACCATTCAAAATATTAATCTCCTTTCCCAGCTAGCAATTAATGCTGTGTAGTTGACAATATGCACCACTTTATACACTAGAAAATATCATTGTCCACATTGACCTACTGTACTTAATTACACAACAAAGCTCTCTGTTTCTCCAGAGTCACAGAAATATAGTATATAATATAGTATAACTGCTTAGGTAAGCTTAATTAGGCTCCAGTACCTTCCTACTTTGAATAATTCCAATCCTTTATGCTAATTCAGAAAACTTGAAGCTCGTGGCTCTGGTAAATAGCTACACATTTACCTTAGGCTTGGGAGGGCCACTTTGAAGAAAATACTATAATCCAAATTCTCAACCAACTTTGAACAGAATCCTTTTGTTGAGATCTGAACATCTTTTGTTAGATACAGCTCACTCTTTCCCACCTGGTCCCTGCTGTGATAGGTCTATTTAGTTGCATGGCTGCAAGGGGAATGGCCTGGTATCTGACGTCATGCTCTTTCAGGAGCAGCTGGTAGACTTGAGTTCACCTCCTTTCTCTTAAAGGAACATCTCCATCTAGCACAGTCTCCACCTAGTCATTTTGACCTCCCACAATGGTCTGGTTACCATCTATTCATCATCCTTTCCCTCTCTTGTGTTTCTTTCCAATTCAATTCAATTGTCCTCTGGTGCAATTCATAGAACTTAGATATTGCCGCTTGCCAGCATTGCTTTATCAAGATCGAGTCTCTTTTCTCATGTACCTCTATGCCAGACCAGTGTATGGTATTCTTGTTGCACCCTCTGCTCACTTTTGACTTCTGAATGATATTTCTACTGGGCTGAGTGCTAGAGTGATGGCAGATAATTATAGCTGGTTGACATTTCTCATTATTGATGAAAATAGCAAGAATATTTCAAGAGACAAGGTGGGTGAGGTAATATCTTTTACTGGAATGAACTCACACAGAAAAATGATAAAAGACAAAACACCCTATCACCTGTGGGCAAACACTTCTCAGAAAACGATAACTCCATATCTGACCTCTCAGTCCTTGTCCTCAAAGGAAACCTGGGAGCTTAAATTCATAACTTTGCTAGACACTAAAAATCATGGTCTTAATAAAGACACTGGATGTATGGCTTATTACAACAATCTATAACCCACTAGTCCCTCCCTTTTTTGTCCTATGATTGCAGAGATGTTAACGGCCCACTTCACCTTGAATGGTCTCTTAGAATGTGTGTTAACTACTTATTCTAAACAAACTGTTCCACCTCGTTTTTAGCTGTGACACTCTGAGGGCACATCTATACTACAAATTTACATTGGTGCAGCTATACCGATACAGCTGCGCTCTGTAGTGTGTCTGATGAAGATAGTCTAGGCCAATGTGAGAGTGCTGTCCTGTCGGCTTAATAATTCCACTTCCATGAGAGATGGTAGTTATGTTGGCAGGAGAAGCTCTCCCACTGACATAGCACTATCTACACGGGGGTGGGGGGGTACTGTCGGTGTAACTACGTTGCTCAGGGGTGCGGATTTTTCACCCCTCTGGGCAAGGTAATTATACCAAAGTAAGTAAGTAGTGTATACCAAGCCTGAGTACCTTTCCCAGACTTGAAGAGGAGCTCTTATTCACCAACAGAATTTGGTCCACAACTTCACCCCTTTGGACCAACACTGCTAAAACAACACTGCAAACAAGAATATTTCAACACATTTTTTAGTGAAAATATTTTGCAATTTTTTGTCCAGCTGTAAAAGTGACTGTGACTCCAGATATGACTTCAACAGACTCCAGACATTTGAATAGGAAACATCAGTTTCCAATATGTGTTCCAATAAAACTTCAAGTCTTGAATCTCCAGAAGATGATCCATCCCTTCTTTTCTCACAAACTATTTTCCTGGTGGAACTATTTGTGGGCAGTCTCCATTGGGGGTTCATAATCTAGCCCTTAATGTTTCCATTAATATTTAAGAGTCAAATTCATAGTCAAACTGAACAGTATCTTACTCCAGGAATATCACTGAAGTCAAGAGGAATTCATGAATTAGGCTACTACTCAATGTATTAAGGTGCCACTATTATGTAAGTATGTATCATGTATTATGGAACTATTCAATGTGAGTAAAGGTTATGATATCCCAGTCTGGATCCCAGCAGAGCCTGATCCTGCTACCTTTTCTCATGTTGAATAGTACCTTAATTCTACGATTAGTCCCACTGAAATCAACTGGAGTACTCCTTTATTGAAATCTGAGGAAAAACTTGATGGAATAACGTATTTCTCAACATGAGTAATGGTGGCAGAATAGGTCCTATGGGAATTGCAGAGCTAAAGAATGGCACATTCAGTCAAAGTACTCCCTTTCCATTCTATGCCTTAAAGCGATGTCTTAAACCTGAAAACTAGACCAATTTTTAAAAATGAATTATAAGTAGCTTCAGATACTGCACCTGTCCCATGATCCCTCTGCCAATTTGGGGACTTTTTAAAGTGTTTTTCTCTCTTCTGTTTATGTTTGAAAGACCCACACAGACAAGGGAAACTGAATGCATCCGATGAAGTGAGCTGTAGCTCACGAAAGCTTATGCTCAAATAAATTTGTTAGTCTCTAAGGTGCCACAAGTACTCCTTTTCTTTTTGCGAATACAGACTAACACGGCTGCTACTCTGAAACCTGAATATATTCAAAATGTTATTAAATGTGTCATGTAAACAAATTGAAAAAATGAAGAAAAAACTAAGTCTCTGATTATTTTTGATTGTGGTAATCTTAGTGGTTAACTCTAACAATAGTAGGCAAAAAATTATCAGATTTTTTTTTAATCCCATTTGTTTGGAGACTTGACGTATCTTTCTACAATTGTGCCAGCAAAGGAAAAGCAGTTTAAGGCAGCTGTGCACACTTTTTGGTGGCAAAAGGGACTGCCAGATTTAGAAGTTAATACCCTCTGTTTATGAGAAGGCCAGAAACAAATAATATCGGAATAGTTTCAATTACAATATTCTGCAAATTTCTCACCTAACAAAATAATCTCAGGCATATGAGGAGGAAAAACACCATTCCGTGAGCCATTCTAACCCTAGTTATGCTGCATTTATTGGTGTGTATCTGTGGCTTGTCTGGGAATTTGTATTTGAATTAGCTTGCTTGCTCATTTCCACTTGAACCAAGTTCTGCTGTTCGGTTTCTGTATATACATGGGGGTTGCTATGTGGGATGAGCAGTGGGAAAAGAAATGGATAAACTCCAAATTGTACTAGTTAAATGATCAAATTAGTCAGTGATAGTTGAATGCCAGTCTTGGCTTTAAGGCCACATCCTGCCCTGTTCCCACCAATTCTTTCCTGCCTTGGACCTTAACTCTGATCATTCATATATTCTTTAAAAAATGCATTTAATCCATTGTCATACAATATTTGGTTTCCGTGGTAAAAATGAAGCAGAAATTAAACCCCTGCCAGAAAGAATTAAGTAGGTTGCATCTAACCACTAGGAAGGGATACTGGATAAGTTAGTCACATTGGATTTTAGCAATGTTTGTGCACCTAGACCTTAGCTCAGCAAAGTACTTAAACACATAGGTAATTTTAAGGATATGAGTAGTCCAAATGACTTCAATAGAATGACTCATATGCTTAAGGTTAGGCATTTTTTCAGTATTTTGCTGGATAGGGGCCTTAAAAGCAAAACTGGGTTACATTTTTAAAAGGATCCCCAATCCAACACCTAATTTTGTATCTTATAATTTTGGGTCTGCAATCCACTGTGGGAGGAGCATTGCAGGCATAGCTGATAGAAGCTATACTTCTAACTACCTCATTTGCAAGCACAATTAGGTAAGGAGATGTATAAATTCTGTTGCCATGAGTGCAAAGTCATAAGTATAAATTAAAGGCAGTTTTCAAACATCCGACCTTTAAAATCTAAGGTAACTGTTCAACCTTTCAGAGTAGCAGCTGTTGTTAGTCTGTATCCTCAAAAAGAAAAGGAGTACTTGTGGCACCTTAGAGACTAACAGATTTATCTGAGCATAAGCTTTCGTGAGCTACAGCTCACTTCATCAGTTTTTCCACTGAATGCATCCGATGAAGTGAGCTGTAGCTCACGAAAGCTTATGCTCAAATAAATTTGTTAGTCTCTAAGGTGCCACAAGTACTCCTTTTCTTTTTGTTCAACCTTTGTCATCACAGAAGATGCTGAATGGGTTACTGATGAAAACTAGATGGGTAACCATTCCCAATATAAAATAATTTATTTCACATTAGAAGTCAAATTAGAAAACAAATACTGTACATTTTGCTTAAAAATATTATTTATGTGGAATTTAGAGGAGCTCAAGTTACAACTGCTATTTTCAAATACTTCAGCCTATGCCTTTTATCAGCAGGAGTGACATGCAGTACTGATGTAGAAAATCTACAGATGTTATATAACCTTCTAGTTCAGATTGGACAAAATAACTTTGAAGGTTGCTAGTTCTAAGTACTTCTCTCTTTTTCTCTTTCTTTTTTCTCTCTGTTTCATACTCAATGGGACTCTGGCAAAAGTTCAGATGTTCATCTAGAAAAGCTTACCAATTTTTATTTCTCTATAAACCCATCTACTTTGCTGCCTATATTTTTATTAAACAGAAACTATTCCATACAACTCTCACCAGGAGCAAAATAGCCCATAGTATAACTCCTCCATAATGGAATAATTTAAAATCATGACTTATTCCATGGTCTATGCTACAGGAATTGTACATTATATTCTGTTATTTCATCTACCCTTGACACAGAAATCAGGAGTTAAAGCTTTTAATTCCATATGATTTCACTGGGATGGTGTCCCTACACGATATCTGTTTGTCTTAAATTTTAAGGCTATTTCATTCATGATACGAAGTCTCTCCTCCGCGCCCCCCCCAGCTAGGTCAGAATGCAAACAACAAGTCAGTTGTTTACCTAGGGTGTATATAATAAATAAAATTTGAAAGATTCCACTCTGACTAATGAACCTTCTGCCACAATAAACTCCCCATACAGAAACATAAGGAAACTAAATAAATCCACAGATTTACTAATCTACAATCATGCATGTGTGCGTGCGTGTGTATTGTAAATTTCCAGAGTGAAATACTAGCATTTTTCATCTTCAGCATGTAGTGTTAACATATAAGGAGACCATTAAAGTCCCATCATTTAAGAATAACTGCCTCATGTGTCTACATAATGCTTCAAAGCTATTTTTAAGCCATTTAAGCTTTTTCAATTTGCACTAAATATCTACCAAGAGATTACATTTTAGAATTTAGAGCAATATTTAAAATGATATCTTCCACTCAATTTTAAATAAATTTTAGGGAAAAAAAGTTCTCATGACACACAGAGCACAATTTCCCTCCTCCAGTCATCCAGAGAGCAAATGGAGGCTTTAAAGTTTAAGTCCTGTGCTGTTAACTTTTGCAATAGGCATAACATGGAAGAAAATGAGAGCTATCACATGCTGGACACTACTGCTTACTTTAATGAGTTGAAGATATATACATTACTGAAAGAGACTGATGAGTTTTAAAGGCTTCCTTAGAGGGATATTGAGGGTTCTTCTTCCTACAGAATATTAAATCTAATATATAATCTTAATTTATGGGCATATGGGGAAACCCCTCTTTTGTGGGAGCTACCATTTCTCCTGCCCTTTGTAGTCTGAGATGGCTGAGAGGGAAAGGGTGCTGTACAGTTACTGGGTCTCTAAAGAAGTTGTTCTAGTTGAGTGGGCCAGGCCTGGAGCAGGGGGCATATAAAAGGAGCCAGGTCTCTGGGCAGGGATCATTGCTGCATTGTAGGCAACTGGCCAGGGATGGTTTATCTACCTCCATCCACCTGATGTGGACCCCCTGGTCTCACTGAGACAGAGTTGCCAGTCTGACACCTTGTACTTCATAGATTCCAAGGCCAGAAGGGAACACTGTAATCATCTAGTCTGACCTCATGTACAACACAGGTCACAGAACTTCCCCCAAAATAATTCCTAGAGCATATCTTTTTCAAAAACATCCATATCTTGATTTTAAAAATTGCCAGTGATGGAGAATCTATCACAATCCTTGGTAAATTATTTGAATGGGTAATTATCCTCATTGTTAAAAAATGTTAAATAGCAGAGGGACAAGAACTTGTGGGACCCCACTTGCAACAGATCCGTTTGCCAACACTTTGGAGGATAGAGTTAATGCTTCAAAGAGATTATGATAAATTGGTGAACTGGGCAAAAGACAACAAAATGAAATTCAACAAAAGCAAATGTAAAGTGCTTATATATGTAAGAAAAACCAAATACTCAGTACAGAATGGGGGATAACTGGCTTGGCAGCAGCACTGCTGAGAATGATCTGGGAATTGTGGTGGATCACAACCTCAACAAGAGTCAACAGTGCGATGGTGTTGCAAAAAAAGCAAATGCAATTAGGCTTCATTAATAGAGGCATAGCATGTAAGTCACAGGATGTGATCGTACCACTCTGCTCAGCACTGGTTAGGCCTCAGCTGGAATACTGTGTTCGGTTTTGGTCACCAATGTATAGAAAGGATGTAGAGAAACTGGAAAGGATCCAGAGGCAAGTGACAAAGATGATCAAAGTGATGGAATGCAAGCCATATGAGCAAAGGCTGAAGGAACTGGGTATGTTTAGTTTGGAAAAGAGGAGATTAAGGTGGGGTCATGATAGTGGTCTTCAAATACTTTAAAGGCTGCCATAAAAAGATGGAGAAAAGTTGTTCTCTCTTGCCACAGAGGATGGGACAAGAGGCAATGGGTTCAAACTACAGCATAGCGGATTTAGATTAAATCTCAGGGAAAACTTCCTAACTGTAAGAACAGTAGGACAATGGAACAGACGCCTAGGGAGGTCATGAAAGCTCCTTCACTGGAGATTTTCAAAAGGAGGCTGGACTGCCATCTGTCTTGGATACAACAAATCCTGCATCTTGGCAGGGGGTTAGACTAGATGACCCTTGGGGTCCCTTCTAACCCTATGGTTCGATGAATCTATGATTCTATGATGATTCCCTGTTTACAACTACATTTTGAGACCTATTAGTTACCTGGCTTTTAATCCATTTAATGTGAACCATGTTAACTTTATATCATTCTAGTTTTTTACTCAAAATGTCTTTCAGTATTAAGTCAAATGACTTACAGAAGTCTAAGTATATTACATCAACACTGTTCCCTTCATCAACCAAACTTGTGATCTCATCATAAAGAGATATCAAGTTAGTTTGACAGGATATATTTTCCATAAACAAATGTTGATTGCCATTAATTATATTATTCTCCTTTAACTCAAGTCCCATATCAGCAGCTCCATTATGTTGCCAGGATTGATATCAGACAGACAGGCATATACTTACCCAGTCTTATTTTATCTGAATGAATTTTTCCATCCTTCATTTCAGTGATGTAACACATCTCAGTACTTAGTACCTAGATTCTACTGGGCATGGACTATGTCTTCGTGTTTTGCACAGTGCCTCTTGCAACCACTATAATATAAACATTAAGTAATAAAAATCACATAGGAAGGACCTCTGCAGAAAATACGTTGTTTACACAGGCTGCTTGTCTTAGATCATTTCTGTTAAATATTTACCATGGTAAAACAATTTGAGGAACTTGGGAGTGGACATTATATCATAACATATTAACTTCATAAGCAATGAATTAAGTGGATTTTGTTGAGGGCTTAATTCCAGGCCACGGTTGTCTAAATGGTTATTTCCCAGGAACTTCCACACAGTAGCTACGGCTTAGGGGCAGTGCCATCAGAATTGGCTTTTGGCTCAATCTGTGACAACTTTAAACTCAATTATTACCATTTAAAAATAGTTGTCATGGAAATGTAAAGTGGAATGTTTGGCCCATTTGAATCAGACAGATGGTGAACAGGAAGGCAGACAGAGGCACTATCATGGTGTTTCCACCACCTTTCCCTGGTCCACTGTTAAGCTAGCTGAAGTAAACTGCTGCATTTCAGCCAACTTTTTGCTGAACCGGTTGGCAAGAAATACAGTTGAAATACTGTTCTCCTGACTTGCCTACACATATAGTAAATGATGGATTCTATTTTCATCTAAACAGTATAAATCCCTAAAAAACAAGAAATGGTGGTTGTTTTATTACACTTTCTAGCAGAGTGGAGAGAATATCTCACAAAGAATTATTCATATTATGAATTTAGCCTGTTCATGGAATATGTGCAAATAGGTCCCAATTTCCTTGAATTTATTCCCTATTCAAATTTGACTAATATCTTTGTCAATTTTTTATTCTGTGGATTGGTCGTGAATATTTACAACTCAAGCTCTCTTGCTTAGATTGGTCAGATAAGTCACATGGCACTGTCTTTTTTCCCAGACACTTCATCACAAATACTTCTGTGCAAACTGAGGGCCAGATTCTGCCACCCTTAAATGGAGTTGAGGAGCACCTAGCTCTAATAGTAGTTCCATTTAAAACATTGGTACTATGTGAGAAGAAAGGTGCTACTCATTGTGGGTAAGGGGGGCAGAATCTGGCCTTAAAGATTTAGGACACAATCCACAGGACTGCTCTAATTTATGTCAGCTGCAGCCAGTCATCAGCAGCCACTAACCAGGGATTTGATGAAGCACTATGACATGCACCAGGCTTCCTACAATCCCTGACATTCCCCCTTACACAGAGGAGAGTGGGACAGATGTCACAGAGCCAATCGCATCAGCTTTGTACCAACTGAGGATTCCCCTGGAATAGGGGGGAATCCTTGGATGCCCTATTAGGGAAGCTTTCTGGCTGCTTTGCCTCCCTCTGCACCATGGTGCTGCCAAAATGGGGGCCAAGGATCCAGTCCTTCGTTTCCCTCCCAGCACATGTATCTTTGGCATTCATTTTCCATGAACTTCTTTGCCAACTCAACTGCTCAAATGTTCAAGGAAAATAATCATATACAAAAAGCATGAACATGCCAAGCAAATTCCTTTAAAAATTCACTCAAATATTTATGGATTTTTTCCATCCAGCTCTGCACACCTGATAACAATACAAGATTATGAAAAGAGCCACTGAAAACAGAAGCAAAAATATCAGTTAAAATGTGGGGTAGTGGGCGGAGTCATAGCTGGAGCAAATATACTAAGTGGTATGTAGGTAGATGCAGAGGATGTAGATAACATGAATAGATTTGTTAAAGGAAGGGAGGAGAATGAAAACAGTGATGTAGGGTCAAGGCCACAACGCTTTCACAGGAGTCTAAGAAAGGCAGTACATTCAAATGCAAACCTTTCTGTCTTTTTTGTTGCCACATCAGATTTGGCGTCCGCTGCCTATAACTCTCATAGATGCCTGAAGAATTCTTAGATACTGTAAAACCAAATACATTATGGTGTTTCCTTATTATGTTTTCCAATCATTTTCTAATTTCCTGATAAATGAGCCTGTTGAAAACATTTTATAGCAGATAGTATAATAATTGGGCTTTGAACATATGTTTCAAATTTTTTCTGGATAACTAGTGGATTGGATATCCACAAAAATGTAATTTATTACCACCAGTGGATACTTTTCTGCAGTAAATAATCTGCAGAAGCTATCTGGTAAAGCAAGTGAAAATGATGTACTTTTTTACTGTTAAAAACTGACTGAGAATAATATAAAATTCATAGACTCCGAAGTTTCTTAGGACGCTTGGTATGACAGACATTGAAGATATAAAACAGAAGAATTTTTTTCCTCTCTCACTTGCCATTTTTGAGTAAACCATATTTTCCATTTTATTTCAATACACTATGACCTGACATCTTGACAATTTGTCTACCACACAAAAATATGGAGGTTGATCATAGAAATTCATCCCACCTTTCATGAAATTCATCAAGGTGCTGCATATTAAATCTAAATTATTTTATGCACCTTCAGTTCAGATCTGATGGATATAGCACAGAAGCCACAGTGTGTTGCAGACACATCACTGCAGCTTTTGCAATGTCTCAGATTATATCAACTACATATTTCCCCCATTTGGAAATGGACTATACATTGTACAATGTAATGCATGGTGTTCAAATGGACTATCTCAGATTTGCTTCAGATAGTATGAAATCTCTTCCAAAATGCATGTTAAACAGAAAGCTGAGAAAACACATACACGCACACACATGTCACAGGGAGCTTATATAACTGCTAATCTAAATAAGCACAGTGCTTCGAAGGCTCAGATCCATTTGAGAAATGTTCTCTCTAAAGGATCTGAAAATGAAAATGCCTGCATGCTGGAAACATATTTTAATTTAAAATGCTTAAAAATATAAGTAGCAATCATTTTATTTTTCTGTGTGATACAATTATGGAATAACAAGGAGGAACATTTCTGAAATATATTTTACAAGTAGCTTGTTTCAGCTTGGATATTAGCTTGATTTACCATCTGCAGAATTACCAATAACATGATGCATTTATTACCCGTAAAAGCTATTAGCAGGTCATTTTGTTCAGTTCATCATATGTGTCTTGAGACACAATCTGGCGTCTAACAGATTTTCATACATTGATGTCACAGAGAATCAGACTGTTCTTTAATTGATTGTTTTTTGCTAGACTACTTTGATTAAAACAGGTTGTGCTATTTGCTTTTAGTTCTACATTTCTCTACTTTAAATATGTGCCCAGGAAAGGCAGAAATGATTCTAATTTCTCTGGATTTGTCTAATTCAATGTGTATGCGATAATCCTTGTAATCAAGCTGTTTAAAAAGCGTTCCAGTTATTCTAAATCCATTACTCCCACCCCAATTAATACAATCTACACAATGTTTTAAAAGCTATTCATCTTTCCAGGCCAAGGTGTATGAGGATTGTTAGATCTTAAGCCTTAGAGACATCAGTGCATACAGAGGAATAGTATCTGAGGAAGCATGAAGCACTCATTGAAAGTGTTATTTTCTTTAATTTTCCCAAGATCAGATTTATTTAACTGGATTATAGTGGTAGTAGAAGAGGGAACTGTTTTATATGAAAATAGAGAAACAATGTAAACATGGACTTTTCACTTAGTGCTTCCTTTGAAAGTATGGCCACACAGAGGCCAGTTCCATGCTCCCGCTAGGGTCTGTGGTCGATGAAACACCAACAGCATTGTTTTTACTGGTGTTTAATCCAACAAGAACCAGCAAGCAGAGGTGGGGCTGTATGTGACAGGACCTAAAAATGAAAAAAGAATATTTGGAAGTGTATTAGATGAGGAATGAGCTTCTGCTGATTTGTAACACTCAGCATATTATTCTAATTGAGGTGAAGGTTGTGGATTTTTAAAATTATTTTGGGCAAGACTCTCAAGCTGGTATAATTGACATTACTCAATTGAAGTCAATGCAGTATAGTAACTCCTCGCTTAACATTGTAGTTATGTTCCTGAAAAATGCGACTTTAAGCAAAACGATGCTAAGCGAATCTAAGTTCCCCATAAGAATGAATGTAAATGAGGGGGTTAGGTTCCAGGGAAATTTTTTTCACTAGACAAAAAAACTATATATATATTGTGACAGGGCAAGGCCAGATGGCTATAGAAAAGTAGTGGGAGATAGATATATTAGCTCCAGGCTAAACAAATCCCTGATACCAGGTTAAGTGAAATGGAAGCTGCTCCAGGTCAATTAAGACACCTGGGGCCAATTAAGGACTTTCCAGAAGGCAGGGAGAATGCTATGTTGATTGGGACACCTGAAGCCAGTGTGGCTGAAACTAGTGGCTGAAACTAGTTAAAAGCCTCCCAGTCGGTCAGGTGGGGGTGCATGTCAGGAGCTGTGGGAGGAAGTTGCGCCGTTGGAGAGACTGAGTAGTACACACCATATCAGGCACAAGAAAGGAGGCCCTGAGGTAAGGGTGAAGTGGAACTTGAGGAAGTGAGGGCTGCTGTGGGGGAAGTAGCCCAGGGAATTGTACATGTCATGTTTCTAAAAGGTCAGCTACCATAGCTGATATTATCAGGGTCCCTGGGCTGGAGCCCAGAATAGAGGGTGGGCCTGGGCTCCCCCCCACACCTTTGCCCCCTATTTAATCTCTGAGACTGGGAGACAACAGAGACTGTGCATGGAAGGATAACTTCTCCTCACCTCCCTCGCTGGCTTATGATGAAAATGGCTCAGTAGACTGTGAGCCTCGTCTCTCGAGAAAGAAGGGTTACGTGGAAGGTCACAGTGAGACTCTGAGGCTAGCGAAATCCGCCAGGAAATGCAGGAACCAAGGAGGCAAGGACAGAGCTTTGTTACAATATATATACACACACACACACAGTATAAAGAAAAGGAGTACTTGTGGCACCTTAGAGACTAACAAATTTATTAGAGCATAAGCTTTCGTGAGCTACAGCTCACTTCATCGGATGCATTTGGTGGAAAAAACAGAGGAGAGATTTATATACACACACACAGAGAACATGAAACAATGGGTTTATCATACACACTGTAAGGAGAGTGATCACTTAAGATAAGCCATCACCAACAGCAGGGGGGGGAAGGAGGAAAACCTTTCATGGTGACAAGCAGGTAGGCTAATTCCAGCAGTTAACAAGAATATCAGAGGAACAGTGGGGGGTGGGGTGGGAGGGAGAAATACCATGGGGAAATAGTTTTACTTTGTGTAATGACTCATCCATTCCCAGTCTCTATTCAAGCCTAAGTTAATTGTATCCAGTTTGCAAATTAATTCCAATTCAGCAGTCTCTCGTTGGAGTCTGTTTTTGAAGCTTTTTTGTTGAAGTATAGCCACTCTTAGGTCTGTGATCGAGTGACCAGAGAGATTGAAGTGTTCTCCAACTGGTTTTTGAATGTTATAATTCTTGACGTCTGATTTGTGTCCATTCATTCTTTTACGTAGAGACTGTCCAGTTTGGCCAATGTACATGGCAGAGGGGCATTGCTGGCACATGATGGCATATATCACATTGGTAGATGCGCAGGTGAACGAGCCTCATTCAGGGGATACCATCATAGGGCCTAATCACATCAGCCACACTATCAGAGGCTCGTTCACCTGCGCATCTACCAATGTGATATATGCCATCATGTGCCAGCAATGCCCCTCTGCCATGTACATTGGCCAAACTGGACAGTCTCTACGTAAAAGAATGAATGGACACAAATCAGACGTCAAGAATTATAACATTCAAAAACCAGTTGGAGAACACTTCAATCTCTCTGGTCACTCGATCACAGACCTAAGAGTGGCTATACTTCAACAAAAAAGCTTCAAAAACAGACTCCAACGAGAGACTGCTGAATTGGAATTAATTTGCAAACTGGATACAATTAACTTAGGCTTGAATAGAGACTGGGAATGGATGAGTCATTACACAAAGTAAAACTATTTCCCCATGGTATTTCTCCCTCCCACCCCACCCCCCACTGTTCCTCTGATATTCTTGTTAACTGCTGGAATTAGCCTACCTGCTTGTCACCATGAAAGGTTTTCCTCCTTCCCCCCCCTGCTGTTGGTGATGGCTTATCTTAAGTGATCACTCTCCTTACAGTGTGTATGATAAACCCATTGTTTCATGTTCTCTGTGTGTGTGTATATAAATCTCTCCTCTGTTTTTTCCACCAAATGCACACGATGAAGTGAGCTGTAGCTCACGAAAGCTTATGCTCTAATAAATTTGTTAGTCTCTAAGGTGCCACAAGTACTCCTTTTCTTTTTGCAAATACAGACTAACACAGCTGCTACTCTGAAACACACAGTATAAGTTTTAAACAAACAATTTAATATTGTACACAGCAATGATGATTCTGAAGCTTGGTTGTGGGATATTTCCCAGGGAATGCCTTACTGCTAAATGATGAACTAGCATTCGGCTGAGTCCTCAGGGATTAACACATTGTTGTTAATGTAGCCTCACACTCTGCAAGGGGGCCGTAGGGAAGGAGGGGAGACAGCATTGCGGACAGAGACACACACCCTCTGTGTGTGTGTGTGTGTGTGTGTATGTGTGTGAGAGAGAGAGAGAGAGAGAGAGAGATGCACATTGCCCCTTTAAGTATGCTGACACCATTCTAAGACCTTTGCCTTTAAAAAAATCAGGAAGTTGAGATAGGTGCTGCAGCCAGCAAGCTTCCTGTGCCCTGAGCCCTGTCCTGCTCTATATGGAGAAGGGGTAAGTGGGGGGCAGGAGTAGGGGGTGGGGGGCACCATGACATTAATCCCCCTCTTCCCCTCCTCCCCTGAACAGCAAGCAGGAGGCTCCTAGGAGCAGCTCCAAGGCAGAGGACAGGAGCAGCACATGGCAGTGGGGGGAGGGACAGACGCGCTGCTGGCAATTGATAGCTTGCTGGGCGACTGCTGCACAGGGAACTTAGGGGAGCGGGAAGTTGATGAGGGGGGCTGGCAGGAGGCGGGAGGCCCACTCTGGTTCCAAGCCCCCACCAGCTAGCTCCAACGGGCTGCTCTTCCTGCAAGCAGTGGTCAAAGCAGGCGGCTGCCAAACAACATTATAAGGGAGCATTGCACAACTTTAAATGAGCATCTTCCCTAATTGATCAGCAACATAACAAAACAATGTTAACTGGGACAACTTTAAGTGAGGAGTTATTGTATGTCGATTTAAATCACCTGAGGATCTGACTCTTTATCTTTAACTCCATCATTGATTTATGCTTTTGGGGTGAAAGCTATGAAACACCATTCAAGGGCATGGTAATGCTTAAGTGGTGCACAGAGCTTTGCATTGTCCTACTGCACAAGGTGTAGTTCATCCTGCATGACTAAGAGTAATTTTTTGTTTTCTTCTTAATGTTTCATTTTTGTTGGCAATAGATATTTTCCATCTTTAGTACCAATCTTGCAAATTTACACATGTGGATAATCCCACGGAGTTCAATAGGACTGATGATGTGTACAGAGTTAAGCACATGCTTATGTGTTTGCAGGATGTGGCCTTATACTGTGACTTATATTTGTTATTACATTGTAGCATTATTGTTAAATTCTTTATGAGCTTCATAACTAAAAGATGAACACAAAGAAAAGATATGGAAATACTTGAAAGTTTGCCATATTGGCTTCTTTGGCTAGTTGTAATATTAAAGAAATTATTGACTGGGGTGTGAAGTATATTTTCCTAAGTTCCTCATAACACACTGCATACCATATGTCTATACACGCTTCTTTGGATCCACAGTCATCCACTACATTATCTAAGACTGCACTACAAAAGAGACAGGAGTACCAATGGGTGGTGAAGCGCTAGTACACTGACTGGTAATTGCAAACTTGCACCATGATGACCTGAGATTTTCCTGACTTTTGTAAGATGATGTGTATTATCACCTGCAATAATTACCTGAAGTTTCAATTCCTTGACTTTTACAATAAAGGTTATGGCAATATTATGGGACAACTCTGCATGTGTCTTGGATCATCACTGTGTAAATACCAAATATTATAAACTCGTAATATTTGCTGTGTTATCTGTGGTTGTGTATCCATTGCATTTTCAGATTTATGAGAGATGCATATTTAAATAGGAAACTCAACAGTGTTGAGCCTGGAAGTCTCCTTGACTTCAGTTAAGGAGATTGACAATTAGCCACAGGTGATGAAAGGAGAAATTCAAAAGGCAAGGACCCCGGAGCAAGACCCCTAAATCCTCCTCCCTTTCACTTCCTGCGGTGACACTGGACAATCACACCAGTTCTGCTGAGTTAGCACCTCAGTAGCGACTGAAGAAGAGGGAGGTTTTCTGAAACGACTTAACTATGTGAATAAAATACAAAATGGCTACAGGTGATATGCTTGTGCAAGTAGAAGTGCCCATTTTTCCAGTTTCCTTGCATGTAATCATATTATTAGTAAAAAGAAAAGGAGTACTTGTGGCATCTTAGAGACTAACAAATTTATTTGAGCATAAGCTTTCGTGAGCTACAGCTCACTTCATTGGATGCAAGCTTATGCTCAAATAAATTTGTTAGTCTCTAAGGTGCCACAAGTACTCCTTTTCTTTTTGCGAATACAGACTAATACGGCTGCTACTCTGAAACATATTATTAATGACATTACAGTAGAGACGAGCACCCCGCAAACACAACTGGAGACTCAATGTGCTAGGAACTGAACATGTACATAGTAAAATACAGTCCATGTCCCAAAATGCTGATAATCTAAAAAGACAAGATAGACAAAGGGTGAAAGGGGAAACAGGCACAAAGAAATTAAGTGACTTGCTCCTGGTCACCCAGCACATAGGGAGGGATCCAGGAACAGCAGCTTGGTACCCTGAGTCCTAGCCCAGTATCTTATTCACTGGATATGTTCTGATATTGAGAACTTCAACTCAGCATGGCATGCTCTCTTTTGTTTATATGTTGAGGCTTTATAAGATATAATATGAGCTGTTCTTTTAAAAAGTGCTAAGAATGTTGAGGCATAGGATTTGTCTTGATTGCTTGTCCTTCCCATGACTCTTTTGCCACTATCCCCTGTCTTCTTTACATGTGTTAATAAATGAAGATGTTACTGTAGAAAGTTGATCAATAAATATAGCCACACTCTTTTTCTTTCAATATGAGGGGAAAATATCTATCCAGCTCAAACTTTTTTTTTGTATTCCGTATATAAAAGATGGGCCTCTTGGATTATAGTAATTTCACATTAGAAATTGTATAATAGTCTCATATCCATTCTCTTTACTTTCAAAGCTAACCAAATTTTCTTGACATCTATTTTAAACCTCTTTCTGGGAATCATTCTGCATAAGAATTTGAATATACTCTGCAACACACAAATGATGAAAACAAATACAGATGATTGTCAAATTTTTGTTCTTCCCACCTTTCATTTATAAGGTGAATACGCAACAGGAAAAAGTAAAGGTGTTTTATTACCCTATTGATAAAACACAAGTATTAATCATTAAAGTTGTATATTTGAATGGCACCTTTCATTAAGAAGGATACAAAAATGTTTTATATGACTATGGAGGATGAAGAGATCACTTCACCTACCACTGAAATTCAGCCATCTCTGATGAAGAACACGTCAGTCAGTCTGCACAAACACATCCTACAGTAATCTTTTATACGGGAATATTGAGAGTAACTTATCCTCTTGAAACTATACAGAAAAATGTAGCTAAGCAGCATGTAATTACAAGAGTTGGAAAGTGGCCAAGATGCTGAGAATAACACCTCATCCTCCTGCAAAAAGTATCATAGGTCTTCAATGATCACACATTGTCTTATGTCTGAGCTGAAACATGGACCCTGAGCATATACTTGCTGAAGTTTTGACTCAGCACAGACTCAGAGGAAAGAGTGCCACCTACTGAAAAGCATATATTGATACATAACTTACTCTCCCTGAGTTTACACATTCTCCCTCACATCTCCTCAACAAGAAAAACAAAAAACAAATCAGTAAGTAAAGTATGTTTGTGGAATTGCACAAAATTTATGAATCTTCCTATATGGACGGCAATAAAATTGTACTTAGAATTATACTGAAGCTTTGTTCATGTATTCAACAAACCAGTAGGGTGTTGATGAAGAGTGTAGGTCATGTCCTTATCCACCTGGCAATGGAGTCCTGTTGGTTTTCAATAGGAAATATGTTGACAAGTATTGGACAAAGAAACCACTGTCAAATTTATTGTACCAGAGTGAAGGTTGCCAGAAAGTGAAATCTTTGAGGAAGGGAGAGAAAAAAGATAAGACAACTGGATGAAGGTTTGCATGAACTTAAAAGATGCTAGGAGAACTCCTCTAAAGCAGGTGATTACATTACTTTCCAAAGCTAGATACAGAGTGAGTTATGGCTCTTCATCTCTAGCAATATGAGTTTTCATATTGAAATTTGAGTTTGTTTCATTCTGTATGCTGTTAATTTGTCCCAGTATTTTCACATCATGCTGCATTTTGGCATAATTCAGCCTATAGGTAGGTTCAGGGCTGCAACAGCAGGAATGTGTCATACAGGATTAAAGTGCATAGGCACAAAAGCATGGGGAAACATGTTGAGTGTTATCCAGAGGAATTTCTTGGCGGAAGTCAATGGTATTAGGCTGCAGTTTTATGAACACAAAGTTTATTCATCATATATTTAAGAAATATTTTTAAGAATTTGACTGCTTTGAGAATACGGCTCTTTTGCTTCTGACATACAAAGCAAAATGGGACATTTCCCCCTTAGTGGTCCATAGCAATGCATAGTGGAGAGGAACAAGTTAGTTGCATAACGCAGTGTGGGAGAACAGCTTCAAAATAATCCACTCATGCTGATATACCTGATGCTGGCACTTCTGATTCACTTAAAGCTGCAGCCCTCTCATCCTTTGCTATTAGTGCCACTGCACACACCCAGGCAATGGGTCAAGGGGCATACTCTGGATCTTCACATAAGGAAAAACAATTTCATTCTTTAAAGGACTGCACTACTGGAACAGAAGGTAACCCAAGCAGGTGCTCTATACTTCATATACTTGGGGGTGATCCAAAAAGCCCACCATACTCAAATTTGTATTGGGTCCGGATCAACCCAAGTGGAAAACTATGTTTCTATATAGTGCATGACATACATCTGAAACATTCAAATACACTGTTAGACAGGTTTGGAACTGTTCAAGGAAGAGTACAAGGACTGCAGTGAGATTTTGAGGCAGATCAAAGTTGGACCACTTATTTCCTTTAAATTAGCTATCAATTCACAAGGTTAGTGCAAAAGTTAGGATGAGTTTATTAATCTACAGTTATATCTAAATCTAAGGGATTAAATTTAAGGAAAAAGACATAAAAAACCATGGATATTAATTTGTATAAAAAAATTTAAAAAAACAAAATACTGTAAACTCACTGTTCACTTATTTGCATTATGATAAGTGATTTAGATAATCTGAGTCTTTCCCCTTCTTGATGACTGGATCTTTTGGTGTTCTTGGACTTATATTTGGGAAAAATATGGTATTGGAGAAAATGATAAGGACAATTCATCCAGTATATTACCCATGTAATACTACTAAGATCAAAGTCAGCTCGGGTTTTCAGTCATGTACTCCAAGCAAGTCATACCAAGTAGACACCAGCTAGTCTGACTCATATGGCCAATGTTTTTGCTATTTTTCCCGTGTATCAGAGAAATCACTGTTTGTTGCTTGAGTGTTCTAATCACAGTTCTTCTGGACTCCCCTCCTAGCACTCTTGCTAGAAAAGGTAGGGTACTGTTCACCAGACCTTTTTCAAGCAAACTCCCATGAAACTCAGATGGAGTTTTCCCTACACAACAATCAAATTGGCTGACTAGACACCAGTCTCATCACCGTGTTCCAGAGTCATGCTGACACAACTTGATGTTTCCTTGAAATTTACAATATACAAAAGTTGAGTTTCAGATTAAGTTGCAATTTAGTTAAGTAAAGAAACCAAATAATTAACACTAGCCATGAACTAGGTAACCTGAATTATACTGGATTGTATTCAGCAAGTTTCAACCTGACTGTTTATTAGTTTTCAGTTACACGTGAAATGTATTTGAAACCTCACGTGACACAGAGCTATGCAGTTGCCTTTAGAATGTTTATAGGAACAGGGACAAACTTTTTTTCACCATACAAGCTTAACCAACATATTTTTAAATGCCTGAAAAAATCAGTCTTCTGATTCAAAAGGACAGATCTGATTTTTATTTTCCAGTGCATACACTGATCATACTTGTTCCACCAGAGCCTGCTGCTCACTGTCCAGCAGTGCAATAACAAGGCCTCTGAAAATATAAGAAAGTGTGTAGTGACACCCTCCAAAGCAAGGCAAATTGGAAATGATGTATGTTAGAGAAATGCAATAGGAGAAAAAATCCCCCTGCATGTAGTTTGCCTCTATTACTGCAGTTTAAAAGAAATGCTGTGTCAGTGTTTTTGATACATCCAGGGACTGAATGTAAACAACATGGTACAACTCTAGAAACTGCCATCATAAAATATTTTAAGAGGCAGAGTAGAGTAAAATAAAATAAAAATGTCTTTTTATGTGATATCTCAGAGTAATTCAGGATTTATGGTACCTTAACCTTTAGAATCCAAAATATTAAGCTATGTTTCTTAGAGATAATAACTCGGTTGTCCCTCACTTATGTGTCTTAGATAAAAGCCTACTGCCACAGAATCCATGAATGCTCAAATACCCTTGCGGGCCTTTAGTAGTAAATCTTATGGAATAGCTTATGGCCAATGTAATGGCCCACAGTAGCCTGCGAATATCATGAATTCTAATAATACTTACATCAGTAGAAACATGAAGTAATGTCTCCATTGTAATTAAATGATGTATTTAGAGCAGTGCACTAAATGGTCCCCTAGTGTGTTGGTGATATATTCTAATAGTCTTCTCTTTACAGCCCCACACGGTAATATTCATGCTTTATTCTGGAGGGCTTTGCTTCTTACTGAACATTTGAATTGCAACATTAAGTGGTAAAGTGGATTACAGCAGACCTCCATGAATATGGATTCTGATCAAGATACTAAGTGCTTAAAAAATAAAATGTTACTATTTAAATAGAATGATTACCAAAACATTTTGATATGGAGGAATGGTGTGGGTTCTTTCATCTTTTTACACATCCTGGATATAGCTCAAATTTGCTGCAATGAAAAATTGAACCAGGGAAAGCATCTGAGCTTAATTCACCCACCTAATTTCCACTGCAATTATGGAATTTAATTTTGGCTATTTGGCTATAAATTCATTTTGATAATTACATGACTACCTCATTTTAAATGTAATACCAACAAAATTCAGGCTACAGTACATGTCAGCTCACAAGTTGACTGCTGATCATAAGTGTTTCAGATTTATAAAGAGTATCTGCTGCTTCAGAGACAGGAAATGTTCTATTTTCTGCTGATTAGGAGCAACAAAAATGTTCATTCATGTATTTCTAATCTTTATTTTCCCAGTAAATCAGCCAATAATATACCAGCTGGAGGCACTAAGGGCCTGAGGCAAAGTAAAGGGCACTTCAATATATCTAGTCATTGCCAGAACTTGTGGAATACTTGGACACGTATTACTGTGTATGTATCTATAGCTGACATCTCAATAAGGGGCAATTTTTTATATTTTTTTTTTAAAGAAAAGCAGTTTTTAGATTTTATTTGGAAAAAATCAGAGTAATATCAATAAGAAGAGTTTTATTATAATGATTCATTCATTCTCTGTTATTCAATAATTGCTTGTGAAATAATGTTTTCTAGTGGTACTCATACTAAACAAGCAATTTTCAGAACACTGCTTAAAATAAATTTTCTGGGAATTCATGCATATGACATGGATTTCCATGTGATTAAGCATTAGTTAGCCATTCACAATGTTGCTTTTCTCTATTTAACTATGACAATGTTTTTCACTATATGGTGCCTTCTGCAATATCCAGTATTTATATGGTATTTATGTGGCACATATTTGTTTGTGTGTGTTGCTCAGAACTAGTAACCAGTTAGCACAACAGCAATTTTCATTCCATGAGTTTTACAAATGAGGGGACTCTTTACTTACAGAGATCTAAAGAAGGCGATCTTGGCTTTGCATGAGGAAAAATTATTCAGTCATTCAATAGAAAATGTCTCTGGACTGCCAAACCATTTTCAGTTGGTGCTGATGGAGCCTTCCTTTGAGAGCATGTTAATGAGCCTCTTCACTCTGGGGGATTGTTATATCCTGACTCCCAGGGCCAAAAATTGACCCTACACACCCACAGCACAAACAGATAATCCAGCCAGGCCTACCCTAGTGCGACCCCACTAATAACCAGTTGAGTACTGCACCTATTGTTTATTGGAAATGTAGTAACCTTCTTTAGAAAACAACAAACCTGATTTCCCATAGGCAAACTCATTCAGAAAAACTACCAACCTACCTCCCTAAGCCCCCAATTATTGCCTGTTTCTAGAACCAAACAATTTTTATGGTACTGAAAAGTTCCAATAGCGTTCATACTAATTTTCAGGCAACTTCGCACTTGCAAGAGCTGGCCAAAATCTGAAGTGCCAAAATACCATGAGAAAAAAAATATTCTCACAGTACTTTCAGCCTGACCAAAAGTTAGCAATAGCCAAAATCTTGAAAATGTTTTTTTCCTGTTAGGTATCCAGTCCAATTTTATAGACTTAAAAGATTTGGAGGAAATGCAGTACTTTATTTCCTTAACACAGATTACTGTGAGCACTATTACCTCAATACTACAGCATCATAGAGTGGCACTGGCCCTTTAAGAGGGAAGAGACCAATGCATCTGTGATTCATCAGTGGACCTTCAATTGCCTAAAAGAGGGCATCTGGGCCCCTAGAAAGAAGAGAGACCTGATTAGTCAGAGTTACATGAGTCAGTCAGGAAAAGGGGCAGGTGAGAGTTACATTGGAGTGAGACTAAAGGGCAGACAAGAGCTGCCAGAGACCAGAAGGTAGGAGGAGGTCTGTGCAGGATGCTGTAGGTGGTTACTGGGGGAAGGCTGAAGGAAGTGGACCAGCAAGTGGAGTTTGCTGCTTGACCTCCCCAAGACAGAGATCCATGACTGGAGAACTTGAGGGCCAGAGAACCAGAGAGAGTTGCCTGTTGACTTTTAAGATGGGGAGCCAAAGCTGAGGGACTGAGAGGGCTGGATGCAGAAGGACAGCAGAGGGGCTTACAGCTGGACCCAGGGGAACAGTGAGAGGGACGGGGGAGTGAGGGATACTTCCCTAGTGAGGATGATCTCTCAGTAGAGCGGCTTTGGGGGGCAAGGTTCTGCTGGAAAGAGTGGTGTTCTACTCTATCTGGAAGGGATGGGATGGCTATGTGGCAGAGGGTTAGAAGTAGACTGAAAAGGAATCTGGGTGTGGCAGAAGACACTGGAGTATGGTATGGAAGACCTCCCATAGAGAGGTGGTTTCACCTTGGGTTATCACTACACCACATACTTAGCATAAGGCCACTGTGGGAAACCAGTGATCCCAGGTGGGAGATGGGAAAGAATTGGTTTATTTTGGACTTTTCTTACTTTGGTTTTCCTAGAAGACTCCAGGAAGACAGATCAGGGAGTGGTCAGTCTGGTCTAAGTGTATAATTGTATTTTGGGACAGTATACTAAAGTGGGGTAATTTAGTTTGGCTGGAGAATCAGACACTGACAAGTGAAAGACTGTCTAAATCCCTCTGGATAAAGAGGGAAGCAAAGAAACCAAGGAAAATACTTCAGGAAAAACTGAGAAAGATAGAATTGAGCAGAGAAGCAGAAGGATTTGAAAAAAGAAAAGGAGTACTTGTGGCACCTTAGAGACTAACAAATTTATTAGAGCATAAGCTTTCGTGAGCTACAGCTCACTTCATCGGATGCATCCGATGAAGTGAGCTGTAGCTCACGAAAGCTTATGCTCTAATAAATTTGTTAGTCTCTAAGGTGCCACAAGTACTCCTTTTCTTTTTGCGAATACAGACTAACACGGCTGCTACTCTGAAACCAAAGAAGGATTTGAGGTTCATATCTGAAGCTTACTTTCTTTTTGAGAATCCAAGGTCAGGACTCCTGTTTGAAAGTGGGCAACCCTATTATATTAGTGTGGAGGATTTACAAGGTGCTAAATACCCTGGCCCCAGGTTAACTAAGTGCTTCACACTTAAATCTTGATTGCCATTGATCACTCCATTCCTATGGTACAAAGGAGTTATCCAACGGAATTATCTCCTGCTAGGGTGAAGTTTATCTGTCTGGAAACAGGGCCTTCTAGGAAGCAGGTTCAAGACTATGGAACTCTATCCCTACAAGAATTAAGAATTACTTCAAATCTCACCATATCACATTCAAAATGCAAAGCACACAAAAAAAATCTTATTCATAAAATAATATTACAGAATTAAAATAGAATAAAATAACCATCAGATAAGCATTGGGACTCTCAGTTATTTCCAAACTAAACCGTGAATATTTTTAAGTTCACTCATACCTAATTTCCTTTTAGTTGGTAATTGTCACTAGAACCAATTATTACAGTAAATAAAGAAGAAAGAAGAACCCATGTATTCATTAAAATTTGAAAAAAAACCCAGAAATGTCTGTGTGATGACCTCCAAACCCTACCTGATCAGCTGGCCACACAATATGATTAGATAAGTCTTAGCAACAAAGATTAAATTAAATCTGCCTTTTATTTCTCCTGTCTAAAGCTTACCACAATACATTTGTTTTCTGAATTTCTATACAATACTGAAATGTACTTTCAAGGCAGTATTGAGAGTCCCTATTCCCACTTTTGCGTGTCACCACTGTTAGTCCCAATAATTCAATTTCCAGCACTTAAGAGAAAACAAATTTTAAAATATAAAATGTATTTACAGTCTAACACTAGTAAGGTACTGTATAAAAATCAGGAAAAGAAAAACTGAACCAGGCTTGAAAGTATCTAAGGTATCAGGCAAACCAACACTTAATACTTAAGTACAAGAAAACCAATACTATAAACAATAAACATTCTAAAGTCAGAAAAGAAGTCTCTTTAACACCAATCTCTATCTTGAGAAGTAAAGAAGCTAATCCTTGGTAGCCCCAAAAACCCCAACCTGCAGTCTAACTTGTTAATCATTATGTGGGTAGGACAATTGTGCCTTCAAACTTAGAATTCCTTGCACCATACACACCTGGGACTATGCTCCCATCACCAAGCAGGAAAACTAATCAAATGTTTCCCCAGCATAACACTTACTGGCACATGCTCATTAAAACTTTATATTCATCTCCTCTTTATATTAATAATATGTAACAATACTGTGTATTTGTTTTTAATGTTTTTTTCCTTACATTAGATAATTACAATTTGTATATATGTAGCCTGGTCTTAAACCACTTTTCAAAGATTATGGATGGAAATTGGGATCTAACTATCTGTTTGGACTTGCAGTTATCAGATTGATTTAAAAATACAAATGTTACACTATATTAATGGAAACCTCATCCATTGCTGTGGGGCAATCTAGGGCATATGAGGACTAAGTGTGTGGAGCAGTTGCTGCTAGACTATTTCCTGGCTCAGTTTTGCAGGATGTAGTAAGGCTACTATCACCCAAGAGACCCTTTCATGGATTGTGGGATATGCAGGCCTACTTGGCAGGTCAATGATCTGATCACCAAAACGGGAGGGGAACAGAGCAAAGGGCACTGTTGACCCCAGACGACATCTACAAGTATGGTATGGGGTGCGTGAGATAGTGAAGGAAGATCCTGAGGTTTGCTGATGGGCGTGTATCCTGAAGCTTTTCCCATGTCAGAGACCCAGTTCTCTTAGAAATTTCCATGAAGCTGGGAGAGCAATGTGCAAACTTCTAAAAGTGTTGCTTTCATTATGAAACATAAAATTACTTACTTTTTCAAGATGGCAGCTTTCTGTCTGGTTGATATTCTAGTTTTAATCACCATTTATATTAAGCTTCCATTTATAAACATTTTATATATGATTAATACATACAATGAGCATATTACAGGCATAAGTAGTATGTGTTCCAGATGGTTATAAGTTTAACACCTAAGGAGGTTATGGGTATAAGCCAGGCTTATATGTCACCTATTGACCAGTTATATTCTATAACAATGTATAACTACTGATTGACCATTTATTTAAGTATGTATAAATTCTTTATTTACCCTTTATAAACTATTAATAAGTGTAGCCCTAATATAAAGTATGATTTAATGTTCATATGTATGATACTTAAAACATAGAATATCTTTAGTGATTTATTCTTTTGTAATTAGATTATTTTTGTAATGCATACTGATGTTATTCATAGCATTATTTTTAGAGCTATTCACCAGAAGACCTCCAAACACTTCATAAAGAAGGTAACTAGCCACAGCGGCATTTTTACATATGAAGAAGTAGAAGAGCAGTGATATTGTTTTATAAATCAAAGTCAACAATTCAATGAATGGCATAGCAGAAAATAGAATCCAGGAATCCTGATGCGCATTTTCATGTCCTGTCCACTGGAATACACAGCTCCCCATATCATAGTATACTTAGTCCCTCTTTAAAAAGAGACCCTACTGTGCATATCTACCTACCTGAGAGCTTATTTAACAAAACCTACTGCCTTCCAGTTTGAGAAGGATTTGTTGCTATAAGAAAATTCAAGAAGTCTGCAATGATGAAAATAACAGAATAAAGACAGACAGAATAAGGGGAAAGAAAAAAGAAACAAAACCATCTCTTGCTGTTATGACTTCTGGCTCCTGGGCCTCTGTT
Source organism: Dermochelys coriacea (assembly GCF_009764565.3). Classification (NCBI taxonomy): domain Eukaryota; kingdom Metazoa; phylum Chordata; order Testudines; family Dermochelyidae; genus Dermochelys; species Dermochelys coriacea. Next base: position 35,925,801 of record NC_050078.2, read on the forward strand.
CCTCCGGGGGGTATTACTGACCCAGAGGCAATTAAATGGAATGGCCCAGAAATGGCCCAGCAACATTGGGAAAGGTGTTTCATAGTCCTGCTGCCACTTCAGGATAGGGGAGAGTATCCCAGATGTGCATGTTTGCTTAAAGTTCTGTAAACAAACTATTTCTCTTTTTTTTCTTATCTTTTAGAGTGTTCATATAAAATTATAACATTTTGGAGCTAGACTGTGGTTTGGCCTACACAGCATGCAGGAGCCCCCGGGGAGTAAGGCCACCTCATTACACGCCTGGATCTGAGCCTATCAAGAGTATGCAGGCCCTGCCTCATCCCCAGCAAATGGACAGGCACAGTTTCTTCCTGGAGCTGTTCCTGAGATGTCAAGGCTAAGCACTACCCCTTACGGAACAGATTATATGTACTCTAACCAGACCTTTGGCGTTCTGCAGAATGTTGTTGGAAGACCTGTATCTAATCTATCTATCTAATTATACACACTATGACAAGGAATGGTGGAGATATATTTAGCTACTTTTTTCACATCATTTTTACTTTTCAAATTTGCAGTTTCCCTAAAGCACACCTGAGAAGCCTAGCAAATAGAAAAGAACAAGAAGTGTGCTCCTAATTCTGAACTACAGTAAGAGAAGAAGTATAGATGCCATAGGGTGACCAGATAGCAAGTATAAAAAATCAGGACAGGGGGTGGGGAGGTAATAGGTGCCTATATAAGAAAAAGCCCCCAAAATCGAGACTGTCCCTATAAAATCAGGACATCTGGTCACCCTAAGATGGCTGTGTTACACCTTCTTTTTACTCTGTTGTTCTACTGGCTAAGAGTTCTGTGTTTTAGCTCACCGGATCATGTGATTTTGTATTTGCCCATTACTCAGAGATCAATAGTTGTAAAACAAACAACAGAGGTGAAAGTGGTCCGGTACGGCATACCGGTATGAAGTGGCCACCGGTACCAGACTGTACACAACTGATATTAAAGAGCTGACGTTAAAGAGCAGGGCCGCTGACAGGGGGGCAAAAGGGGCAGCTGTCCTGGGACCCTGCGATTTAAAGGGCCTGGGGCTCCTGGCCACCACCACCGCTGCAGCGGTTGGAGCCTCAGGCCTTTTAAATAGCCACCGGAGCCCTGGGCAGCATGGGCTGGGCAGCATGGAAGGGCTGGCTGGGGGAAGCTGCCCCAGCCCCACCCCTTCTACCTGAGACCCCACCCCTTCCAGGGGCCCAGAGCCGGGACCCAATACCGGTAAGTCTTTTATCTTACTTTCACTTCTGACAAACAAACAAATAAAAAATCTACTGGCCAGTAAAACAGAAGGGCAAATTTAATTTGTATTTTTTGCAAACTGTTTAGTCTCATAACCATCTTTCAACCAACTGGATTATATTTAGCAATCTGAGGAGTATCAAATATATCAGAAAATTATTGATCTTGTCTTTGTTGTTTTGTGGAGTTTTTTCAAAAACATTTCACAAAAGAAACAAGTAAAATATTCAATAAAGGATTCTAAAAGCATTGAAAGCAACGCCAACCCTCTGTGAACTAAGAAACCCTTTCAAATGCCACTCCAACACTCAGTAGGGCCTGAGTTTAGATATATCAACTATGAGGCATATTGAAACAAAAACCTCCAAAGCCATACACAGTTTCTGTTAGTTCATCCAAATAAATATTATAGCAGCACTGCACATGTTGTGCATTTTGCTTCTGAAACACTAATTTGGAAAGGTGATTAGAAGAAACTAGTTAACAGGCTAAAATTGTGTTTTGATTTAGTATACCAGACTTTCACATCTGACAGTAAAGTTCTCAAATCTTGTTTTAGGTCATGGGTGTAAACAAAGTTGTCTAATCCTCAACACTTTCTAGAGATTTGATGACATGAAAAAACTACTAATGAATTTATTAAACTTGGACATCTCAAGAGTGGTCCAGGACTGGAACTCCCAGGGGTGTGGAAGTCAGGATTAAAATACCTCACTAGGACCATGTGGGTAAAACTGGATAGTACCTACCTGCAGTAAGCATGGTCATTCTAGCCAGTCCTATTACATCTTTTTCTTTAATAAGCACAAGACTCACACAAAAATATTTATCTAGTCTATCAATCTATTTATCCCTCCATCCATTGCACACTTTTATAGAAGTGTGATACACCACCACCACCACAAGGTAGAATTTCTTCAAATTCATGGCTTCTTTACATATACATACAGCGTTAGAGATAGGTTGACCCAGTCCAGAAACCTGAGAGTTAGGGAGATTTCATTATTACTAGTGTGTATTTTGCTACACACTAATAATGGGTAAAGTAGTTCATACATGGGATTATGACACTGTGCCTCTCATACATTTAAGCCAAGATTTCCTTGTGCATCTGCTACTTATTTAAGTATGTTGTTACCATTAACTTTAGAGTTGTTTATGCTGGTGAGTATCTTTTCCATTAAAGAAGAGAAAAATTAATGTAGCAGGAAATATTGGCATATTAGGTAGTGGAACAAGGCATTTAAGGCACATTTCATCAAGAGTAAAGTGTTGAACGTTGGGTAAGATATTAAAAAAAAAGAATGAGTTGAGAATGAGGCACTTTTTCAGACAGTATATGTCAATAGGTAATTTTTATATGTATTAAATTAACGTACAATAGCCCGGTACTGTATTGGAGTAGCTAGGTGAATTTATTTGTTCAATACCAGTGCAATTATTCTATGCTACATTATCATAGGTTAAAACACACTGATAAAAGGAGTCTCATAAAACATTTACATATTACACATATAAACAATATAAGAAAACCTGATTCACGTTAGGTATTTATATTATTTGTGACAGTAAAATATTATGTATATTTGGACTAATATAGTAGGAATTAGGGTCTCTCAAGTAGAAAGTCCTTTATCTTTCAAGTGAACAGTTCAAAATTACAACTAAATATGGTGTCTCATTGCCAAGAATCACACAAACTGTTTATATCATCCTGTTTTCATTTTTAAATACCTATTTTGTAGCTAATTTAATAAATATTTGAAATTTAGGGTGCAAAACTCAATGTTGCTTAGTCTAGGATGAGGGGGCAGATAAAGGTCATTTCATTAGAGGTGAAAGACAGAAAAAAATTGCAGAAAAAGTATGTGGAAAATCTTTTTTCTGCCGTTTCAATTTCAATCTGACAGGGACTTGGCAGCTAACAGCAAAATCTGGGAAAGCCATGAACAAGGTTCACAAAGCTGCTTTTTAAACTATAGCAAGTAGAAAAAAAGAAATGTGGAAAATAGACTTTGTGGGTTTTGTTTTGTTTTTTTTAAACTGGACTGTTGCAAACATGGCAGATGAGGGAGGGTTGAGGATTGAATTAAGACGGTCCAGCAATCACTATTGGTCAATACTTAAAATAATATCTTCTGTTAAAGTAAAAAAAAATACTAAAGATATATGAAGAAATAAAATGTTTACTTGTACAGCCTAGAGAACTAATGTGTGTGAGTGAGAGAAAGCACACACAGAGAAGATCCTTGCAAATTGGGGCTGATTATGAATCAGCATATTCTGCAATTTAAAAAGTAAGCTAACAAAAATGAAATACAAAGGCAGTGGATCACAAACTGTAATTTATTTGACAAATTAGTCTTCATTTAATAATGCTTCAGAAAGTATAGCAAATGTACAGTAGTGTATTTTGTACAAATAATTAAGTATTAGTAATATGCAACCTCACAACAGCACCTTTTTTGGTGTGAAGTGGGGAGTGTCTGCAGACCTACCTAGTCTTCAGCTATTTCATGGACACTCAAGCATTTCACTATTTTGTCTCCAGCATAAAGCTATTCATCTCAAGCATTTCATCACCTCTTCCCCCTTAAGTCAGCCATCTTCATGAGGGGTACTGATCTTTCTCCAGAGCCACCATCTCTGTCAGGTGCTCTTGTTACTCCTTAGTGAGTGGGAGAGCTAGCTGCATAATCAGGGTTAGGCTACTGCAACTCTTTACTCTCAGCACAGTTCTTCAAGCTCTATAGTCCTGCCCAAGGCAGTTTCTTTACCTCATAGGGTGAATGTGTGGACAACTGGTGTGGGTTAGATTGCAGGGTGGATAAGAGTGGTGATGGAGAGGAGCAGTGGGTGGCTCAGATGGGTACCTGACTGCAGTCATATTGGACACTGCTCATTAGTTGTATGCCAAATGTGTACACTAGCTTAGTTATTCATGAATTGTAGAGGAAGGCAATGGTTTCCAGTGCAGCCATCAATTGTGATGATATCCTCAACCATGCACTTTTTAATATCATGCATATTAAAAGATTCAGAATCTGGTAAAATCAGCAATCTGAATAAAATGAAATGCCAGAATGACTAGGTGAAAGAGTGAGCTTTCATAAACCAGTCACAGGAAAGGAAACATGCTTCATGTGTAGTGTATGACACAAAAATATAAGCTGTTCTCATTAAGGAAACAAATACGTCTGGGAACATACAGCAGCTGCATCCCACAAACAAACTAGGGACCTGAATAAACAACTTATATTCAGCTTCTGTATGCCTCACAGTAATCAGGTGACATGTACTGAAGGGAGGGCAACCAATTTATTGGCATAGCATAATGTATTTAACAGATTAATTGATCACCTACGACCAATGCTAAAAAAAAATTCTTTTGACACTGTGATTTGTCAAGGGCTATGCTTGTGCTCGGACAAATTCTTCATGAATTTTGAATGAGCATTTACTCCTTACTTTCTGGGCAACCTAACACCAAGAGTGAAGAATGAATTATTTTTCAGTAACTACATATCATTTGAATGATTCTATCTCTGAAAAGGCAAACATTATCTATATCAGTATGTGAATCACAATGATACAGTAACGGAATTTGTCTAAATGCCTAAAAAGTAGCATTGAAAAAATTTCTGCAACTGATGAAATACTGGAGTTTAAGCACATACCATGGGAGAATACTGTTGGGCTTTCTACAGATAATTCTAATGTCAGTGTGGGTCATTTCAGTTCAGCTGAAAGCAGGGTGCTAAAAAAGAAAGAAGCATGTTTTTTATGGAATGTCGGTGCCATATCCTCCACAATACCACAAAGCTACCTGCAGCATCACTGCATCTGATGTGGAAGACCTCAATATAGACCTATATTACCAGTCTGACAAGAGAACAGAGAGGAAAGCAATTCTGCAAAAATTGTGTTTTGTGATGCACAATATAAAACATTGAAAAACATCAATAGATCTTGAATTATCCTTTTAGATGGCTCTTTTTTCAGTAAACTCTTCTCAAGAACTACTTCCTTTCAGGCAAAGACAAAACCATCTAAAATACCCCAAGTGCTTATTCCAAAACCTTAGAGCTCAGATTCATCTGTGTCAATTTCTTCATTTAGAAGGAAAATGTTCTTCCTACAGGCAATAGTTCCATTTTTCCAGTCTATAACATTTTTTTTCCAGAGTAGAGTGTCTACACAATGATCCTTGCCTTTGGTCTGCCTTTCTTCTCATGAATATTGCTACTACTGAAAGAAGCTCAAAAAGAAGGTGTTTGAATTGGACCTCCCGCAATATAAAAGAGGAGCCATTGGCAGGGTGTGAGAGACCTTCAATTTTGGAGCTTACAGAAGTTGATATATGGGCATTCCTTTGTTTATAGTCATAGATTTTATGCCCAGAAAGTACCATTAGATCATCTAGCCTGAACTCCTGTATAACACGGAGTCATATGCAGTGTTGTTTGTAGCCAAGTCAGTCCCAGGATATTAGAGAGATGAGGTGGTTGAAGTAATATCTTTTATCAGACCAACTTGTGCTGATGAGACTGACAAGCTTTCGAGCTCTTCTTCAGGTCAGGTGCAAGCTTGAAAGCTTGTCTCTCACCCCAACAGAAGCCACAGTATTTTACCAAATTACCTCTATGCTGATCCCAATAACTTCTGTTTGGCCAAAAAAAAAATTCTGAAAAAGTATCCAGCTATGATTTAAGGATGTAAAGAGATGGAGAATCTACTATTTCCCTTGGTAGTTGGTGCCAATGGTTAATGTCCACGATTAAAAATGTGTCTTATTTCTAATTTGAATTTGTTTGGTTTCAGCTTCCAGCTATTGGTTCTTGCTATGCCTTTCTCTGGTTTATTAAAGAGTTCTTTGGTACTTGGTATTTTCTCCCCATGAAGATACTTTACACTATAATCAAGACACTTCTCAAGCTTTTCTTTAAAAAAAAATAAGATAACTAGATTGAGTTCTTTAAGTCTCTCACTGTAAGGCATTTTCCCCAGCACATGAATAATTTTTGTGGCTTTTTTCTGTACCTGCTCCAATTTTTCGACAAACTTTTTGGAAGGTAGACAGTGGAACTGGATGCATTATTCTAGAATCAGTCTTACTAATGTCTTATACAGAGGTAAAACCACCTCCCTGCTGCTAAACATGACACTCCTGTTTTTTCCAGGTTATTGATAAGAATATTGACTAGCATTGAGTCTAGCACCAATCCCTAGGAAGCTCCCACTAAAACCACCTCCATGTTTTTTGTTATAATTTTTACTTTATGGGACAGGTGTCCAGAACACTGGATGGGCACCTGTAGTTGTAATTTATAAATCTGAAGAAATCAGTACATTTAATTAAATTAATAAATTAGTGAAAGGATAACATTTTCTAAATAGATGCATTCTAAATGAAGAATCTGAACTTTGTGCAGAGAGAACAAGCTCATGATGATAATTTATTAACTGAGATTATAACCAAACAGAAAAATGAAGAAAATTCTGGTTTGTCTACATGGTGGGGTAATGCACTCTACAGGGATGTGATTTAAGTGCACTAACATATTGCACGTTAATTGGTCCACATAGACCCTGCTGGTACAAACTAAAGGTTTCCTAGTGCACTTTAATGTAGTACTGTTTCAAATAGTACTATGTTATAGAGCACCAGTAGGATCTACACAGATCAATTATCGTGTAACACATTAGTGCATTTTAGAAATTACACCCCCATGGGGTAGACAAGCCCAGAGAAACACCAAGGATAAATTTAGCACTTTACTTCAACTATAGCTCTTTTGGGGCAGAGACCATCTTTTCACTGTATGCACATACACTATCTGGCACATTGGGGTTCTGATTCCTGGTCAGGACCTTCTGGTGTTATTGCAATATAATAAAAATAATAATATATATATAGTTATTTAAACTATAAACAAATGTAGCTGATTAGCAAAATATAACATTTACATCATGGATTTTTAATTGACATTGAAATATTGTTTTTTAAACACAACACATCCATATATTTAAAGGAAACTTGTGCTGTTCTGATACTTTTTTCATTTATGATTCACATCATTGTTAAAAAAAGGAAAGATGGGAACAGTGAAAAGGTGGCTCCAATTTGCTTTGGGGTGGAGGTGTTGTAGCTATTGGCGTTGTACTGTATCTCTCTCAAGCTGCACTAGTACAAGATATCTCCCTGTGGAAAGTAGCAATTACCTTCAATCTCCCTGATCTGAAGTAATCCCCGTTACATGTGCAGCTCATTGTGAGTGATGAGGGCCTTCTGTTTGCTGAGTCTAAAACCAAATGATCTTTCACAAGCAAAATTTAAACTTGAAATAGGATTCTCTGGCTCTTGATTCCTACTCTATTTTTTCCGTGTACTTTATAAATTCCCAAATAAGGTTCAGGCTGGCTACAGATGGTGCTGGTGTGTAATGAGAAGAGTTCAGAAGCAGCTCCAGTCCCCATGGGAGGGTTCTGTAATAGAACTAACTATGTATTGTCCACCTTATATACTAGATTTGATTTTGGACTATTTGCCCAACTGTGTTTGTTTATTGCTTAGCACTGGAGGGCTTCCATTAGCTATAGGTTGATTGAACATAGACTATGGAGTTAGGAGGAAACGAACATTTTTTCCCCCGAATGCTGATGTAATCCCTTTACTTTAGCTGACAGCAAAGCCCTGTTCTCCAATAGAAACTTTTAGAAACAAGCTGGTATTTGTGTGCATTAGTGAAAGAGACAATTTTGTGATGCTTTCGAACAAACACCTTCTGGTGTATCAAGAGCAAAACATTTTCAAAGTTTATATCAAAAATGCATGCTAAAAGCATTTGGAGGATGAAAATTATCTTCTTTCCATAAATGGAGAGATTAATATTTAAGACCTCAGACATTTTATTCACAGGGCATAGCAAAATATCCTAATTCTAAAACAAAAGCCTCAGCTTGACAAATTAGTCACCAACATTCAGATGTAAATTGAAATTTTTAGATTCTTAACTAATGGAATCATTTGTCATTTACTGAAGCAGTTCATTATGAGACTAAATTAGGAATAAATAAATTGCCATCTTAATAATTATGATAAAATTATTAGTAATTACATTTAAATTCATACTTCCAAGAAAAGTTTTTCTTTTCTTGTCCTAAAAGATATTGCTGAAAACAGCTATAGTATCGATAGTGTTTGTTGATATTATGCTGTATATAGGCTTCTCTTTAATTAAGAAATGATATGTGATGTGCATCACAAGAGGAAATGGAGTTAATTAACACTAGGAAAAATATGTTGTTCATGACCGTCAAACATAAATTCAATTCAGCTATGAAATTTCAAGCTTAGAAAGATAAAAAATTGAGATCACAGTGCCATCTTTAACTGGAAAAAGAAAATTGGAAATCGGGTCTATAACATGCTGCTTCTAAATAAATGAAAAGAAAATTACATTTTTCTGTGTAAATATTTACCTGCTTAGCATACTATAAAAGCTACTGTTTTAGAAGTGGGACATGGCAGTAACTATCTAACTTGCTTTTATTAGGTTTAATTGAATGATGATGTTTATCCTTTTAAACCTTTGGTTTTGTGGTAAAATAAAGATTATCCAGGCATAAAATCCTTGAAGTAGTAGTATTCTGAAATTCTGTTTGTTTACATATATTTGTGTGTGTGTGTGTGTGTGTGTGTGTATCTAAATGTGTGTGCGAGCACACACACACAGAGCATGATTATGGTATTTAAAGAACACCATGACCATATTCATGGTCCCAACTGGGGGTGGTGGGGAAGGATAGTGGTACTCTTCCAAGATCCACCCACATGAGGCACCATTCACAGTAAATAATATAGATATTCAAAATATAATCAAGCATGCTCTCTGGGCTCCTTAGGCTTGGCTTCCCCTTGGTGAGGCTTATATGACAAACTGGGCTTCTTGAACTCACCTCTGCCTGGAGGGAGAAAGTTAGATGCCACCCTGGGCTCTACTAGACTCTCTGAGCTTGGCTTTTTCTTTATGTATTGGGGTAAGGGGAAGTGGCAGTACTTTCCTGTGTCCACTTGCTTATGGTGCCAAAAAGATTGTCATTAGATTGTGCATCTCTTCACAATAGGAAATGTTCCTTTTCCTTGTTTACTTGCTTTGGCAAGCAGTGAAATTGGTAACAATGCTGTCATTTAAAGTATTATTGTTGGACATCTGAGTTAGCACCCAATGGAAGGAATGGGTGGGCTCACACCTCAGAGTTATTGTCTCAGTTTGTGCAAATGCATGCAGATATCACTGCATCAGCTACTTTTGGCATATGATTTTGTCAAACCCATCTCAACAACCACAACACCTAGAAACCTACTTTTTTGTTGTTGTTTTTGCTTTGACTGAAACTTTAGAATCTGGAGAACAAGATGGCAGCATGAAAGAGGCACCAGTAAACTACACCTGTGTTCCTTGTAAGCTGCGCAGTGGGGTAGCCACCCAGCAGTGACTGAAGTGCTGCGCAGTTGATTAGCAGAGCTGCTCAGATCCAGCCAGCAGCTTAAAAGCTAGCAATGTATTCAGGTGCTCCACCCCCACCACTGCTTTGCAGCTAAGTTACTCCTGCCCTCTGCCTTGGAGCCCCTGCTGCTCCTGGGACCCTCCCATTGTAGAAGGGGAGGTGACGGGGAATGCTGATGTCAGGGTGTCCCCCTCCCCACACCCCTGTACCCCAGCAGGGGAGACAAGACAGCCTCGCTCAGGACTCCGAGCAGGAGAGGGTCTGAGATCTGAATGCTGTTCCAGGTGGAGAGTGCCTTTACGTTAAAGAGACAGCGCATGGTCTCTCAGAGACTTCCCCAGCACAGCTTTATACATTTCATAATTTTTATTTCCCTCGCATATTTACATTTCATTCTTTGAGTAGTGAGTCCTAAAATGCCTAACCTGTCCTGGCTGGAGTAATTATCCCTATGGTAACCTTTTAAAAATATAAAATATATCTAGGTTTTTTGTTTCTACTGGTGGCGCACATCCACACATACCTCGGTGCACATAACAAAATTGAGTCGGCACATGGACGAAAAATATTAGTGGGAACATTGCACTATACCACTGCCGATGGTCTCAGACCGAGACCCTAGTCTAGGTATATTGACTCTTCATCCTGAAAGTATTTGTACATTGTGCAGATTTGTAAGGTATTTTCAAACATTAAAGTTGACATCAACAAAAAATCTCCATTTGTGTTAAAATCATCTTTAATAAGATTTTGCAAAGATCTAGCAGTAAGTTATGCACAAGGGTAGGGCTTTTTTTCTTTCAAAATTATGTTTCAGTTATGAAAAATAAAAGATTGTTAACAAAAGGGAGAGGTGGCCAGTAATAAAGATGTAGCCTCCCTTTCAAAATAAAACCTGATTACAGTTTACAATGGATTTTAAAGAGACTCATTGATTTTAAATATTTTTTGGTTTTCCCTTCACTCTGAAATAGTTATCTATTCTTTTATTTTTTTTCCATGACTGCACCGCATACTGTATAGTTCCCAGGAATTTTAATTCCTTTTAGTTGTTTGCCAGCTGTGTGATATCTTTGGAGAATTCATTTACAACTTGAAAATCATAAGGCTAGTCCCAGAAAAAAGGGGATATAGAACCATGATTGCTATCATACATAGTGCGGGGACAATAAGATGTTAATGCATGCTGCTTAATTAGTGTTTGCCTAGTAGATGATGTAGCATTGTCTAAAATGTTTAATTTTTCCTTGTGTTTAGGTGGCACTCTTTCACCTGAGGATAACAAACACGTAACAAACCTCACAACACCCCGTCAGATAGTTTCCCTATCTGTAAAATGGGAACAGCTGAGGCACACAACTGAGGCACATACAAGGGTGCACACCAAGTCAGTGGCATGGTTAGAAGCAGAACTCAGAGCTGTTGATTTATAGCCCTATGATTTGACCACTAGACAATGTTGTCTCCCTAGTTATATTAGGGAAAAAATAGGTAAAGAAAACTAACACATTTGAGACATAGAAAATACTTGGCCAATCATAAATACAGTGTTTGGCAGATCATGTTATCAAATGCAGAAATGGCACTTTGACACCCCATTTTGAAATCATAATCACATGAGTAAAATTATGAGTTGAGTTGTGCTTTGTGAACGACATTTACCAATGGGGTTTTAACAATGTGTGCATTTAAATGTGCCTGGTGTTTTCAGTATAACCAGCTGTTGGACATCAGATTGCTTTTGCATGAATTGAATGAAGAATTTCCATTTTAAGGCTTACTTTTAGCTTTTGTTGATATGACTCGGGGGGGGTACTTTGGGGACCTCATGCAGTAAGTTACAATGATGGAGCATGACAGTCAGAATAGCACATGCTATTAGCTAGAGCACAACTCTATTACAGTACTATGTTTGGTGACATAGAATCAAGAGACTCAGGGATACAAGGTCAAAGGTAGCAAAACATTACATTAATCTGTTCTGTTTGTGGACACCAGTGCATCACTCTCCAAGTATAATACAAGGTTGACTGTTTAATTATGAGAAGCAAAGTGCTAAGTACTGTAATTAAAAAAACGTTTTCTCTAAAAATGGATTGGGAAACATCAGTTCATTTAGCTTGGCATAAACAGGAGTTATTTCCCTCTTTTTATTAACACAATAGTTATTATTGGTTTTGTAGAGCAGTAGTCAACTGGAATTACTCATAATAATGCAAATGTTCTTAAAGGCATCTTGCTTATTTGTTCCTCTTCTTCTGATTATCCACATGAAAATAGTGCAGGGAAATCAATCTAAACTCAACAAAATTAATAAACCAAAAACAAGTGCATAGTTTATATGTTTGGTGAATATGAATTACTTATAATAAACTGAAATGCATGATTTCTTAGCAAGGGAATTTACATTTGTAACTATTCACTGATGTTTCACAAATATTATTTTGTTCACTTTACCATCATTTCTGAATACATAATCAGGCGTGCATCCGATGAAGTGAGCTGTAGCTCATGAAAGCTTATGCTCAAATAAATTTGTTAGTCTCTAAGGTGCCACAAGTACTCCTGTTCTTTTTATAATCAGATACTGGAACACAAATTACTGCTCTACAAAATTTACAGTTTTCAGAGTAGCAGCCATGTTAGTCTGTATTCGCAGAGAGAAAAGGAGTGGATGATTCTGGGAGTGGATGAGTCATTACACAAAGTAAAACTATTTCCCCATGTTATTTCCCCCCCACACGCCCCCCACTGTTCCTCAGATGTTCTTGTTAACTGCTGGAAATGGCCCTCCTTGCTTGTCACCATGAAAGGTTTTCCTCCCCCCCCCCCGCCCCCGTCCTGCTGGTGATGGCTCATCTTAAGTGATCACTCTCCTTACAGTGTGTATGATAAAACCCATTGTTTCATGTTCTCTGTGTGTGTATATAAATCTCCCCACATCGAATGCATCCGATGAAGTGAGCTGTAGCTCACGAAAGCTTATGCTCAAATAAATTTGTTAGTCTCTAAAAAAAAAAAAAAAGCTCAAATAAATTTGTTAGTCTCTAAGGTGCCACAAGTACTCCTTTTCTTTTTGAAAATTTACAGTATATTTAGAAGACTCTAGAATAGCTCCACTGAGATCACCCAAGTTATTCTGAATTTACAGTGGTGTAACAGATCAAATAACAGAACTAAATCCTCTGTACAGGATTATCTCACATAAGGATATGACCCCAACAGATTTTAGTCCTTAAGATTTCAAACAAAAGAAGCAAATCAGTGCTGGTGCACTATTCATAGCTATTTTTTGGCCAGTTTGCAAAGGGAACAAACCCACCAACTTTGCATTCAGTTGACTATTCTTACAAGATATGCTGATTCCAGATAGGATCAGTGCCCCTTACAACACCAAACATATGCCCCGCTTTTCATTCTAATCTTAATATATATATAAATGACTGAAAACTTCAAGATTCCCCCCTTTTTTTATGGGCCAGAGTGCAAGGCAAGGAGCCTCTTCTTCCCCATCAAATACCCTGCACAGGAGATGAACATAAGGACTCCATAATCCTGAGAGCACTAGCCTCTGCAAGGGTCCTGGAGTGTTGGTGAATGGGACTGGTTGTGGCCCTGTATCCCTCCTGCACTGGCCGGGGGAGGTAGCTGAATACAGAGGGGAAATCATCATTGCACCAACTTCTCTTAAGGATTTTGCAGCGCCCCTGCTCCACAAAGCTCTGGGAGGCAATGTATTTGACTAAGGCATTCAACATCCTGAATTCCTTTTGCAGCACTCAGAGTAGCAGCCGTGTT